>NW_015176513.1:127535-287650 GCF_001447785.1 Gekko japonicus | reverse complement strand
ATGCCGTCTTCATACTCTAGACGTCGATAGAGTCATACTCTTCTATCTTGATAGGACAAGGTCATTCCATCAGTCACCAGCCTTGTTCGTCTCCTATAGTACACCTGTGCTGGGGAAGAAGCTCTCTTTGCAATGTCTACCCAAGTGGATTGTGGAAACCATCAAACTGTGCAATGTACTGGCCAAATGGCCACTTCCGGGCCCGCTATGAGTGTATTCCACTTGTGCAGTGGCCACGTCCACAGCCTTCCTGAGAGGGTCATCACTCACTGACATCTGTCAAGCAGCAACCTGGGCTACCCCCCACATGTTCGTGAAGCATTGCACCCTGGATGTGAGTCTTCATCAATGTTCTGTGGTGGGATGGGCAGTGCTGCAGGCTGCGCAAGTCTAGGACCCTCAGCTCCCTCCTCCAGGTAGGCCTGTTTTTGCTTGCTAATCTCCCAGAGGTGTGATGCACAGAGACCACAAAGAAGATAAACAGGTCGCTTAGCTGTAACTGATGATCTTCGAGTGGTCATTTGTGCATTCACACCACCCGCCCTCCTTCCCCTCTGTTTTTGGTCCTCTCCCTTTTATTACTCTGATGGCAGCAGTCAGAAGGAACTGGCGGGATTGTCGGGCCCCTCCCTTGGTCATGTGCAGTGGGGCCGGCGCATGACTGGGGAGCAGGCGTGAAAATCCCTTTCGCTTTCAAAAGGAACTGATTGAGGTCAGCGCAGGCGCACTATATCCCTGTCCCGCCCTGGAGCTGGAGGGCCAAGACGGCCAGCCCCCGAGCGACCCACCAAGACCTACAAGCCCACCCAAGCCCAACTCACCAAGGGCGGGCAGATCCACCCGCTCAGAAGAGGAGGCGGCGGAAAACACCGAGCATCAGGCCGGGCGAGCCCGGAGACGCAACAGAAGCCCGTACCGCAGCAGCCGAGAGGAAGGGCCGGGAGAGCAAGCCGACACGCCGCGGGATGTCGCAGAGCAGCAGGAGCGGCCAGGCGGCGGCGCGGCACAAGGGCCGCTGAGGCCGTTGCCGGCGATACAGAGCCCAGCCGGGAGACGCCCCGCCGGCGTCTTCCTAGTTAAAGGGGGCGGGGCCGAAACAGGGGAGACGGAGGGGCGGGCCTGGGAGCGGGGAAGGTGAATAAAAGGCGGGAAGGAGAAGGAGCCGGGGAGAAGGAGCACGCTGGGACAACAGAATGGAGACAGGGAGAGAGAGAAGGAAAGGAAAGAGACGGAGAGAGAGAGAAAGGGGGCGAGTATCATCACAGCATGCTGGCAGAGGGACCAGAGGGGTGAGCTAAACCCCGTCCCCTGCCTTTCTGAGGCTCCTCACTCCCCCCCCTTTTTGCAACCAGATCCTCACCCAGACCGGCCATCCCCCCCTGAGGTGGGATTGGGGTGCCAGCAACACGGCCACAGGGAGTGCTACTCCTAAGACCAAGGGCCAGCGCAAAAATCCCAGAGGTGTGAATGCACAGATGACCACTCGAAGATCATCAGTTATGGGTAAGCAACCTGTTTTTCTGCAATACTCCCTTATCTATGCTCATAAAATCTTGTCAGACACCATCCTGGCTTCCTTGAGTCTCAGTTTTGTTTTCCTTCTGCATGCAAGAAGCTTGCACTTGTGTGTAAGTTCCAAACAAGTTCAAGGATAGACAGAACACAAAATCCCAAATGCTAATGACCACCACAGTGTTTACACTATTTTAAAGAGCTACATATATATCAAAGACGGAATATACAAAATGTGTACAAGGACCCTGACTCTGGCCCTTCTGAACATGTTTGCCACACATTGCTTGATCAGGGGGGTGGGTGGGGCAGACAGAGCTCCCTTCTACATGCATTGGCCCTGTACACCAGTATATCATGTGGACAGTACTTATGATAGGCAGTATGTTGTAGTAGTAACAGTGTTTGTCACAGATCTGGGAGACCCAGGTTCAGATCTCCACTCTGCCATGGAAACTTGCTGGGTGACCTTGGGTCAGCCATATACTCTCAGCCTAACCTATCTCACGAGGATAAACTGTGAAAAGAGGAGGACAATGGGGGGATAAAATGGAGGAGAGGGGAACTATGTAAGTCACTTTGGGCTCCCTTTGGGGAGACGTTTGGGGGTATACATGAAGTAAATAAATAAAGTATGACATATGCCTCAAAACCTCTGTGACATCCGATCAATGATTCAGAAACACCTATTTTCAAGATGTCAGCTACTTTATGGAAACAGCTATTGTCTTTGAGAGTGGCCAAGAAGTCTTGTGGCAAGATATCAGACTGAACCTGTGTATAAACTCAGTGAAAACACAAACTGCCTGACCTTCAGTATCCCAAGAGTCCCAAGTTTTATGGTTCTCACTGTTGCGAATACAGGGCCAAAAATGTGTGGGCAAAGTGCACTGAAATCTCTGAAAGGAAAGAAGGGTAGTGACATAGGATAGTCAAGTCTCCCTTGTCACCAGTGGGGGATGGGGGGTAAATTTGCCAGATCCAGGCTGGGAAACCCCTGGAGATTTGGAGGTGGAGCCTGGAGAGGACAAGGACCTCAGCGGGGTACAATGCCTTACAGTCCACCCTACAAGAATATAATAGAAAATTTATTGTATGTGGCCATTGGCCTTCACAATTTTATATAAAACTAGATACAAAGCATCCATTTTCTCCAGGGGAATTGATCTCTGTAGTCTGGAGATGAGCTGTAGTTCCAGAGGATCCCCAGGTCCCACCTGGAGGCTGGCATCTCTAAGTGACTACCAGCTGCAAAATGAATTATGCAAAAATGCAAATGTGCTTGATTAGTGTAATCAATGCCTTCTTGAGAATTCACCTTTTCTTGCCACAGCATCTTGATAACTTGAGTGACATCTGTTGCCCTCCACTTGACAGAAAAACACAGACTAGAACCTGTTTAAATTCATTGAGGATACTTAGTGACTATATTATGCTCGCAACAATCAGGGGCTCTGAGTAATTGCTATACTTAGAGTTGATCATTTTCTTCAGGATCACTCACTTAAATCCCCTAGAACTACGAGTTCTGATGATTCAGTTCTGGCATTTCAGTGATGCATTTAACAGATTTGGAGATTAGGCACTGCCTCCTCCCACATGGCTGCCAGTTATTTAATTTACAGGGAAATTTCCTAGTGGGCTGCTGCCCTAGAAGACTGCAAGTGGACAGAAGAAAGCAAAACTAAACCCCCACAGCTTCACTGTGTTTCATGGCCAATTGGCTTGGACCCTTCAATAGCAACAATGAGTGTTAATGTTGTTAGTTTTAAGTTGCTCTTGCTCTTTTCTACAGCTACAGATAGATTAACATGGCTACCCATCTTGATCTATAACAATGAGTGATGTCATCTTACCAACTGCCTCCTCCCACATGGCTGCCAGTTTGTGGGAGGAGGCAATGGGTGAGATGATGGCTATCATTGGCACTGCTGGTAGATTCTGAACTGAGTAATTCCTATAGTATTGACTTGCACCACCACAAGAGCTACTCACCATAGCACGGACTTGGGCCATTTTAACTGCCCAGTTTGTCCCCCGACTCTGGGCTGCATGACGTTATGTAGAAAAAAACTCAGTCTTTCTTGGATCCTATGATTAGCCCTCTTCAGATGTTCTCTGTGGGGAGATATAAACACATATTGTGGAGGAGTGGGACTGTGGTGACGACATCTGCCCCAGCCTATGTTCATGGAGCTCTCTGTGCATGATCTCATGGAGAGAGTTGTACTGACCAATGTATGTACATGAGTAGGCTCTATGCATATGTTTCAAGGAATGAGCATTTGACAGGGGCATTGGACAGCTTGATGTGAATCTGCCCCCCCCCCGATGCCTTCATTCCCTCCGCACTAGGGATGGGTATGAACTGGATCACAAGTTAAAGTTTGTGATGAAATTTGGCCGGTTCATGGTTTATGAAGTGAAGTTTGTAGCAGGTCAACTGGCATAAACTTTCCACAAACTTTCAAGCTATTTGTGGAGGTTTATGCTGGTTTGTGAATGGATACGCTTAGAGACAGACTGTCTCCTCTCAAATAAAAAGTTTACCAAACTCCAAAGCAATATGGAGATGAAACTCTCCAGCCTTGGAAACACTGTTGTCAATTTCAAATTAGTCGTGTCAGTTTCAAGAGAGTCCCCCCCCTTTCCTGCATTCCTTGTGTTCACTTCCCATTTTCCTGCACAGAGTTTGCAAAGTCCCACCCACCCACCCCCGCTTGGATTTGTGACTCTGTGCTTGACATCAGTCCTGTTGAGCTGGCATTGCCACATTGGCACTGGGTTCTGCTAGGCATGCTGTGATTGCATTGGTACTGCTGGGTACTCTGTGCATTGTACTCATTCTGCTGGGCTTGCAAAAATGCCCCCTTGCTTTGATTGTGATGGAGCTGGCACTGCCACATTAGCACTTGGTTCCGCTGGGCACTAGTACATTGCGCTGGTTCTCCTGGACTTAACCCCCCCTGGCTTGAAGTGTGATTCTGTGTTAGACATCAGTCCTGTTGAGCTGGCATTGCCACATTGCCACTGGGTTCTGCAGGGCACTAGTACATTGCACTGGTTTTGCTGGGCTTGTAAAAATGTCCCACACCTTCAGTTTCTACTGCAGAAATTTTCTGGTACTTTAATTTTGTTCTGCTGGGCTTCTATTGCCCTTGCTTTTTATTTTATTTTATTTTATTTTATTTGCTGTTTTCCCCCTCTATTGGAAACAATGGAGGGTGGGGGCACCTTCTTTGGGGGCTGTAACTTGGACCCTGTAAACCCAATCCTCACTAAACTTGGAGGATAGGTAGAGGAGAATCGATCAGAGATCCTCTGTGAGTTTGGTATCTCTAGCTTGCACAGGAACTGTTCTATACATTCCTGAACCTCCTGAACCTGTACCTGTCAGAATGACCAACTGCCAGCTGTCATTTTCCCAGAAAGCACTTTACTAGAGAAGAAGAGATTGGATTTATACCCTGCCCTTCACTACCGAAAGGTGTCTCAGAGTGGCTTACAAACTCCTTTCCCTTCCCCTCCCCACAACAGACACCCTGTGAGGTGGGTGGGGCTGAGAGAGCTCTTGACAGAAACTGCTCTTTTTCAAGAACAGCTCCTTATCAGAGCTACGGCTTGCCCAAGGCTATCCAGCCAGGTGCAAGTGGAGGAGTGGGGAATCAAACCCGGTTCTCCCAGATTAGAGTCCGCGCACTCAACCACTACACCAAACTGGCTCTCCTTTTGGGGGGGCCATAACTTGGATCCTTCTTTTTTATATATACATTTTTATTGCTTTTATACTACACACTACATAGAAACAAAGGATGGGTAAACACTAACAAACTACAGGTGATAGGACAGGATTACTAAAAGAAAGGCTGACAGGAGTTATATATATTGCTGATAATAAACGCTTATTCAAGTTTCTCATATTAAGTCATACATGAGTAAAGCTTCTTTTCAGTTTATAACAATAAGTAAAAGCTTAGAGTATAAGTATTTGCTTTGAGAAAGTAAGCAAGTTATTTATCCCTTCAAGTACTTATATCTCAGTTATATTCTCTTCTTGTTTCTTCTTCCCTTCTTTTTATCTTTATCAAAGTCAGTTTTTCTTTTGGGTAACTTGGGTGCAGCTACTCCCAATTCTGATGGAGAATCTTCTTCAGATGAACTGATTGTGTCTGATTCTGAACTTCTCGAGCCACGTGAGCTGTATTCTCCTTCTTCTTGATGACTTGGATCCTATAAAGCCAAATCTCACCAAACTTGGAGGACAAATAGAGGAGAGTAAGCTGGAGAGCCCCTGAAAGTTTGGCATCTCTAGCACACCAGGGGAGGATTCTCCCATACCTCAAACCTAACAAACTGTGATTGCCCTCATAAACGGAAGAACTCAACTACTGCCTCAGGTAAAAGTCCTTCCTCTAGCCTAACGCTGGCCCTCAGGCAGCTAAGAAATTAGCCCTGCTGCTGTCTGCTGGGCCGCTTGACACAGCCGGAAATTTCCCGTTGTTGCCTAGGCCCCGATGCAGCCGCTGTAACCGCTGAGCCTCCTTGCCATGCCAAGTCGGCTGTCGGGTTGCTCCATCACTGCCTTTTCCTCCAGCCTGCTGCTGGACCCACTGATGCCACCAGGCCCACTGACACCGCTGCTGCCTCCTCTAGTTCTTTCCCAGGCCTGCTGCTGCCTCTGTATAGGCCTGCTGCCGGACCCACTGATGATGATGCTGCCTCTTCTAGCCCTCTGCCAGGCCCGCCACCATCGCTATCTCTTCAGGCCCGCTGGTGGGCCCACTGCTGCCTTCTCTGGCCCTCCGCTACTGCAATCCTGGATCTTAGTGCCTAGGCCTCAAGGTAGGCCCAAGCAGCTCACCCCTCGTGCTCTGCACTCCTACTTAGCCGAGCACAAGGCAATGACTGAAGATTGAAGCAGGAACCAGCTGTTAAGACAGCACTGGCCCCGCCCCCTCAGAGACCTGGCTGCAAGCACAGCTGGACTCCTTCCTCCTTTCATTGGAGGCAAAGGCAGCTCCCTGCAGGATGCCATCGGTGTCTGTAGTGGAGCCGGAATCTGTTCTTTTGGCTCTTAAAAGTTCGTGATGGTTTGTGGTTCACAGACTGCACATGCCACGAACCACGAACTGAACTGAAACACATTTTCCCAGTTCATGCCCATCCCTACTCCACAGGGACAACCTGAAATAGGCAAACAGAGAAGAATAGAGCTGGCTATTCTAAGCTTCTTTTGGCTGAAGTGGTGCCAAGAGAGGAATATTGAAGGGGCGGGAGATCACATCAAGCTTTGAAAGCCTAGTCCAAATTGAAAGATCAAACTGTAAAAAACTATTTTCTACAGAGATGTCAAACTTAAGGCCCACTGGCTGGAAGTGGCCCACCCATGGCTTTAATCAGGCCCACGGCTCTTTTCTCCCCCCTCCTCCCCCTTTGAAGCTTGAGGCTGCTGGAATTCCCATCTCCCTCTGTCTTGTCTTTGCCTGCTTCAGCAGGAAGCTCTTCTGGGCTTGCAAAGTTACAAAGAAAATATGGAATGGATTTTCCCATTAAGGTCTCTGCACCCAGATAGACTACTCTGGGATTCTTTCCAGCAATAGAGCCAGTGCTCTGGGACTGGAATGACAGCCCCCAGAGTAGAATGATGGTCCCTAGCAATAGAATCTGTGTTTTCTGACTGGAATGACAGGGCACAGAGTGTAATAACAGCCCCTGTGGGTAGCAGCAGCATCCTGGGAATGGAATTCCACTCTGGGGGGCCTCATTCCAATCCCAGAATGCTTCTGCTACTCCTAGGGGCTGTCATTACACTCTGGTGGCTGTAATTCCAGGCCCCAGAGTAGTCTATCTGGGCCCAGAGGCCATAATGGGAAATCCATTCTGCATTTTCTTTGCAACTTTGTCTGTGCTGCAATGTATTTCAATGGAGTGGGGCTCAAGAAGTTTCACTTTCCAGTATTTGTATAGTTGCAGCTCTACTTGCTAGAGTTGTCTCCTTGCAAATACAGGGTTGATGTTTTGAGCCAGCTTGTCTCTGCTGAATGGACCTGAGAATGGGTGCCTGAGTGAGCACTCTAACCTGGGAACCCACAGTCAAAGGGGGACATTACACTGGAGAGCTACTGCCATTCTGAGTAGACCTGGGGGGAGGGGAGAAGCTTGCAATGACCAGCCTTTTTATGCTCCCAGGCTCAGAGCACTGTATATTTTTAGTTTCTATTTTTAGTTTCTGCTGTGATCCTTGTGCTTTTTCTTGATGTTTTATTTTAAAAATTGTGTTGCCAAATCAGGCCTGAGTTTGACACCCCTGATTTTCGATATCTGATAATAAAATGGAGAATAGTTGCTCTGTATATATGGTCAAGGAGTATTGAGGGTAAAGAAATTTTCTCATGGTGCACTCACTAAATGTCACCTCTGATGTGCAGGCAAGAAAGATATCCTGGTCAATCTAAACATTTGCTGTCCAAGGGCCTTCATTGTTAGCTTCCATTTATTATTCAAATGACCTATTTATTTATTTAAAACATTTATTAGACATTTTCTCCCTTGTGGAACTCAAGGCACCTTACAATATAAATAAAAATTATTTAACAAAACAATAAAAATAACTATTTTGAAACCAATAAAAGACATCATTTGAAAACTGCAATTAGGATTGCCAATAGTAAAAGCTACATCAATCAAAATGCAGTCCTAAACTATGTATGTATTTATTGTATGGCAGAGTTACACAGGAAGTATATAATAATATAAAATATGTAACCAAGTTGATACAATGGGTCTGCAGACCAGTTGGATAATCCCCCTAAATACTAACAAAGGTTTATTCAAGGCATGACCTTTCATCTGCAAGGCACAAGTGTGCCTCGCACACGAAAGCTCATACTTTGAACAAACCTTTGCTGGTCTTAAAGGTGTCACTGGACTCTAAATTTGTTCTACCGCTTCAGACCAACATGGCTGACTACCTGGTTCCTATTTATTTATTTTATTCAACTTATATCCCACCCTCCCCACATGGCAGGCTCAGGGCGGATTACATCAGATTTAATAAAAATACAATATATAAAATACAAAGGAATTTGTAAAAAATACAATTAAAACACTAATAAATTACAACTATATCCTTCAGCCAGTGCAGTTGTCATTAGAATTAAGTCTCACAGATCCCATCTCTGGTAAGCAGTTCTGACCCATTGAGGGGAGACCGAGAAAAGAGGGAGGGACGTCCACTCTAGTTAAAAGCCTGGTGGAAGAGCTGCATCTTGCAGGTCCCGCAGAACTGTAAAAGGTCCTGCAGGGCCCTGATCTCGTATGGGAGCTCATTCCACCAGGTAGGGGGCAGGGCTGAAAAGGCCCTGGCCCTAGTCGAGGCGAGACATAAGGTGTTGATTGGCACATAGAAGTAGAGGTGGTCTTGCAGATATGCGGGCCTCTGGCCGTATAGGGCTTTAAAGGTAAGCACCAACACCTTGAAATGGATCCAGTACTCAATTGGCAACCAGTGCAGTTTGCACAGCACCAGGCAGATGTGGGCCCACACAGGCAGCAACATCAGTACCCATGCCACTGTATTTTGCACCAACTGCAGTTTCTGGAGCAGACTCAAGGGCAGCCCCACATAGAGAGAATTACAATAATCCAGTCTGGAAATGACCATTGCATGGATCACTGTAGCCAGATCCCAGGGGGTGAGATATAGGGCCAACTGCCTGATCTGTCTCAGATGGAAAAAGGCAGACCTGGATGAGGCAGAAACCTAGGCTTCCATATTTAATACCCCGGGCTCTTCACCTTCGACGCCAGCACCAGTAGGGTCCCATCAAAGGTTGGAAGCCCAATCCCCAATCCTGGTCCCCCGCAACCCAGGTACAGGACCTCCATTTTCAATGGATTTAATTTCAGTCTGCTCTGTTGTAACCAACCAGCCATGACTTGTAACGCTCTGTCCAGATTTTCTGGGGCGGTGCCCGAATGGCCATCCATCAGTAGATAGAGCTGGATGTCATCTGCATATTGGTGACAACCCAGCCCATACCTCCAGATAATCTGGGCAAGGGAGCACATGTCGATATTGAACAGCATTGGGGCCCCTGTGGTACACCACATTCTAGCAGGTGTTGCTGAGATAATTCCCCCTCAAGTGCCACCCTCTGTCCCTGACCTTGGAGAAAGGAGGTCAGCCACTGCAAGGCAGGCCCCCTTATCTCCACATCGGCGAGGTGGTGGGTCAACAGACCATAGTCAACCATATCGAATGCTGCTGATAGATCAAGAAGTATCAACAGCACTGATCCACCTTGTTCCAGATGTCTCCGAAGGTCATCCACTAAGGCAACCAACACCGTCTCTGTCCCATGGGCAGGGTGAAAACCAGACTGGAAGGGATCCTGGATGTTAGTCTCCTCCAGGAAAACCTGGAGCTGTGTTGCCACTGCCTTCTCCACTACCTTACCCAGGAATGGTAGATTAATCACTGGGCTGTAGTTCGTAAGGACTGTGGGGTTCAAAGAAGGTTTTTTTTAGGAAAGGGCGGACTACTGCCTCCTTCAATCCCTCTGGGAAGGTTCCTGTTAATACGGACAAATTGATAATCTCCCTCAGAGGAGTCCACACCTCATCACTGCAGGCTTTCACCAGCCACGATGGGCAAGGATCGAGGAGGCATGTAGTGGACTTCACAGCAGCCAGGGTCCTGTCAACTTCCTCCTGTGTGAGCAGACTGAAAAGGTCCAACAATGGACCTGAAGACGGCCAAGGGGCTTCCAGATCTACCCCCTAAATACTAATTTTTAATCCACTCGGTCACAGCTGGGGAGAGTTCAAAGAGCTCCGTCACATGTCCTTGGAAAGCACAACGCTCACATTCCTGTGACAGATGGAAAATAGTTTGGCAGGCTGCACCACAATTAACACTCAAGAGCTAGAACTTTTGGCAGCCTCCTTAGGGAAGTTGTTCCATAATTGTGAGGCTGTCACAGAAAAAGCCCTCTCTCATGCACCCACCAAATGAGCATCTTTAATTGGTGAAACAGTCAGGAGGACCTCTTTCTGCAATCTTAATTTCCAGGCAGTAGGGTTGCCAACCTCCAGGTTGGGATTACAACAGGTGTCCAGGTAACAGAGATCAGTTCACCTGGAGAAAATTACCACTGTGGAAAGTGAACTCTATGGCATTATACCCTATTGAAGTCCCTCACTTCTCTTTCCCAAACCCCATCCTCCTCAGTCTCTATCCCCAAAATCTCCAGGAATGTATGTGGGAAGATGGTCCTTCACATACCCCAGTCCCAAGCCATGTAGGGCTTTAAAGGTCAAAATTAACATCTTGAATTGGTCTCAGGAACAGATTGTTAGCCAGAAACATTGCTGTACTATTGGGGATGTATGCACCCAATAGCTGGCCCTGACCAGGGGTCTAGCCACAGCATTCTTCACTAGCTGCAGCTTCCAAACACTTTTAAAAGTTAGCCCCAAGTAGAGTGCATTGCAATAGTCCAACTAAGGCATGGATCACTGTGGCAAGATGTGATTGACCCAAGAACTGATGCTTTTGATGCACCAGCTGGAGCTAGGCAAATGTTCTTCAAGTCACAGCAGCCACCTGGTTTTCTAAGGTGACCACTGTCTCAAGCAGCTTTCCCAAACTGCAAACCTGGCTTTTTCAAGGGGAGTATAACCCCATCCATTCACTTGCTAACAGCATCTCCATACAGGTTCAATATTGTTTACCTATTTGGCTAAGAGACTTAATTAAACCTATTAAAATGTGTTGTATCACTTTGACAGGGGTAAGTCGTTATCCCACACAAAAAAACCCCTTTATGTTTTACTTCTGAAAAGGATTACATACCAAAGCTAAGGATAGTTAATTCTGATGACACTTCTTACTTAATCCTCCTCAGCAAAGATTTTGAAGTTAAGGTAGCCCAAGACAGTATATCAACCCCATAATTTTTTTAAAAAGGTACTGGAAAATATCGGAGTGAATTTTAAAATGGCATGATGATTTTTTTTTCTCTATTTGACTGCCAGCTAAAACCAGCTTATCAATTTCTGATTTTATAATAATAAATTCATATGTATTTGTAAATGTTTCAAATACCATAGAAACCACTGGGACACCTAAGCTCTCAGTCCGACTTAATAAAGCATTTTTCTTGTACCCAAAATATTTCCGCATGTCAATCAACACAATCTACATGAAATGCTAAACAAAAACTGGGTGTCATTTAATTTTACCGGGAAGGAAACCAAGCTGTTTAATACTGTTGCTGCCCTTACTGGATGGATAATCCTGTTTATGCTAAAAAAAACCACTCCATCCTAAATACCTGCCATGCATACAGCTGACATAAAACTGATAAGGCCTTTCAAGATGTCACTACAAAGAGCTGTAGGAATTTCTGCAAAAATTTAAAAAACCCTAAGAGTTCTAGATACTTTTAAGAGAACTCCTGAATACATAATACAGCTACCCTTAGAGAAAGTTTTGAAGACTCCATTAAGTATTAGCCTTGGTATGGGCTTCATCTTCCAATAAGCCACTAGATGGCACCTTATCTTTGGTAACCATATCCGTTTGGAGGGTTAGGTTCTTGAGTTTATTATAGCAGCTGGTTGTCTCCAACTGATCAAAACTGATGTCGCTTCATACTTGCTGTTTCCTCTGTCAGGTACCTCTGCTTATTATTAGTGAGACTTATTTCTTGTCATTTAATTGAATTTATAATCCACAGTCATTACGTTCTATTGCCCGGGGTCATTGTTTTATTGGGAATATCAAACATACACAGAAGTTTTCCTTCCCATTTCTTAGGACTGCCTCCCTTTGTTTCATTTTTCTAAGCATATCTTTTTGAGAAATGTACTGACCATGGTTACAATCCCAAGAAACCTCACCACTAGCTCTGTAAGCCCAATGAGGGTATTGATGTTTTTAGAGAAAAAGTAACAGGCCCAAGAAACACATGAGACTTTTGAGACATGCAGTGTGAGTCCAAATATATTTACTCAGAATTTACTCCTACTAGTACAATGGAACTTTGTTGTTGTTGTTGTTCAGTCGCACAGTCGAGTCCGACTCTTCGCAACCCCATGGACAAGATCTCGCCAGGCCCTCCTGTTTTCTGCCGTCCTCTGAATGGAACTTACTCCCCAGTAAATGTGATTCACACTGAGTGCAATGTTCTTTGTCCAACACTTTTAATTGTGAATAAGGTTAATGTGATGCACAATGTGGAAAAGGGTAATACATTAAAAGGGTAGTTCCTTAAAAAATGTAGCTATTAAATTCAAATAGCTGGGTGAATGCCTATTACCCTGTTTCTCAGATGCAGTCTTAAGGATGCATTTCATCAGTTGCCAGCTGGGGCAAGCTTTCATTCCAGCAATATGACCTGCACACAAAAACAATGGCTGCAATATTTTTAAGAGTGGGAGAACATTTACATTTGAATCCACTTAATTCAGATAGGTTTGATACCTGTAGCAGCCCAACCATGGTCTGGCTCTGGGACTGACTGGCACGGGCTTACCTGGAGGGTAGGCACACCAAAGAAACCAGCACCATGAGGGCAAAGGAAGCAGCAGAGCGAGAGAAAGGGACAGGTTCTTGCCCACCCAACAGCTGGCTGATGGGAGCAGGAGTGTGACTTCTGGCCCCCACAATACCAGATGAATGGTGCACCATCACCTAAGCATGGGGAAGGCTGCAGGGAGTGGCTGGGGCTTGAGGGGCATAGTTATGGGACTGGGGGCATAGTTATGGGACTGATAGTGGGCTCTGACTGGACCCAAGAAGGCCACATGGGAGGAGATGGCCTGGGTCCCAGAAAGAGGGCAGAGAATAAAAGGAAATGCCACAAGAGGGATGGAGTGGGAGGAAAGACAACAGAAGGCTGCTCCAGGTGGAAAGGGGAGTGGAGGAAGGGGAAGAAAAGAGGCTGCTAGAGCAGGAAGGGGGGGAGAGACAGCTGCCAGGGCAGCATGCCTGAACAGCAAGGCCTGGGGTCGGGGGGGGGGAGCAGTAAGGAGGCATCCTTGGGACAGAGGGCTGAGGGAGAAGCCAACAGGTCCAGGTTGCAGTTAACCATGGGACCCATGTACAGTGGTTGTTACCAACGAATGAAAATGAATACAGAGTTTTGACTGCTACCCTATTTGTGAGAAGATGGAAGGAATGTTTGGTTTGCCCCTCCTCAGGAGCCAGACAACAATATCACTGTGCAATCTCACGCGCGCACACACACCCCATTTAAGTATATACTGTGAAAATGGCTTCTGTATAGTTAGAAGGACCTGGGTGTAAGGTCTTAGGCATTAAATTAGATTGGAATGGGAATGAATACTATTCACTCTACAATCTTTTTTTCATGCATTGAAGGGTGTCACAAATTATGAAGTTCTGCCTTTCAGGTAATAATGACAGAAAGAAAAGGTTTCCACTAAGTCATTTTAATAGGTTTAATGAAGTCACTTAGCTCAAATAAGTAAACAATATTGAATTCCTATGGAGATGCTGTTAGCAAGTGAATGAGAAATCTAGTCATAGGACAATTAGCACTGCTACAGTGGCAAGGAATGAAAACATTGCTTGTGGAGATGGTATGTCAATGGTAAGAAAGAATAAATGGAAAAAGTTGCAGTCTTCATTGGAGTGCCTGTAATACTGAACATTAGGAGAAGATGAGACTGTGTTATATAAAAGATTGTAGAACTATTAATCAAATGAGTGATTCTAATATAATGTGTAATCTGATTTCCTTGGTAAATGAGGAGCTTCTCCAATGAAAATCTATGCTCCATTGTGCAAACCTATTTATACCATTGCCAAACATAAGCCACACAAGCACTAGTCCCTCTAGTGAGGCTGTATATTCTAGCAGTCGTATACTAGTTTCATACACATGGATCAACCCATCTGCCCATGGATATAGAAGTCCTTAGGGACAATGGCGTTAATGGATGAGGAAGCAGCAGGTTTTCCTCTCTATCTCACCACAAATATTTTACATGGATTGCAGTGTCCCACATTAAATGAGAGAGCCAGGAAACGAATTGGGTGCTAGAAAAAATAATTTGTCTGTGTCTCTTAACTATCCATAAGTAACCATGATCAGTTGTGTCATGCACCAGACATATTAATGAAGAAGGCTGAAAATTTGATTGTGAGATAAGGTAGCTGTAGAAGCTTTGTTGAACCTTAGGGCTCAACACAGGATAATGGCTTAATACTGCTTACTTCCATCTTTCTCCATCCTTTCTTCATGTTTCTCAAGGATCAAAAGACTTGGCACTAGTGAGAAGACAAATGTAGGCTGCTCATTCCCTTTCGTTGTCTGAGACGTTTTGGACCACTGTTCAAGCAACATTAGGATGGACACATTCTGCCTAATCCTTGAGGAAATTAAGGTGGCTGCATGTATCCTCCACATGACTTGTCAATGAAAGATATTCACATTTACAGAATTCATTGGGGAACAGCCATTCAAGTGAGAATAACTACACTGCACAAGATGGTGGCCCAATAAATTTACTCCCCCCCCCGACTCATCTTCCTGGTGGGAAGATAAATGGTGCCATGTGGTCAGTATGGTGTGCCAAACCTTCTTGCAAACCAGTGCATTGTAGACTCTAGTTCTAGGACATCTTGAAGAAGATGTGGTTTGTTGTTGCTGCCAAAAGGACAGTACATATGTATCTAATTCACAATTGTATGGTGTATTTGTATTCAAAATATTTTTCACATAGAACAAATTCCACATAGAGGAGTTTCATGCCTTGGTGCTAGAGTTTCCCCATTTCCTCTAAACCTCCACTCTCAGTAGACGCCAGAGAAGCACAGGCATCACTGGCTTGCTACCACCCCTCTGCTGCCTCCTTTTTTCCATGCTGCCACTATGGGGAGCTACTGGCCGCTAGCCTGTTGCTGCCGCAGGGGGGCGCCACTGCCCAAGACCACCTCCCGCCGCCGCAGACCGCCGCCTCAGCCAGGGAGCCACTGCCGAGATAACTGCCGTCGAAAAAATGCTCCTGCCGCCACACACGACACCGCTGTTGACCCAAGGATGCTGCTGACTGCCTAGGTCCCTCTGGTAGGCTTGTGAGGCACCAGCCATGGAGGGCTTCGGCAATGCTCCAGTATATGGACATCATTTATAAAGGTTACACCGATTTCCCAAACCCTGCATGGCTTCAGTATGATGATGAGTTCAGGATGAGGGCAACCATGAATCCAGCCTTAAGATGGGACCAGATTCACCTGCACTTATGGCTGCAAATCATGTCTTCTGACCGGCGGTTTGGTAATGAGAGGTCAGATAGTGGCCACTCTGTCCACAAGTCACAAGCAATGCTCCCTCTAAGCTGTGGAGTCTTGTGAGCAGAAATTCTACTTTATGAGCTACTGGCATTAAAGTTGTGAGTAAGCGATTTGGCTGCTGCATAAATTAGGTTGCTCTGGAGCCATCCTTCCTGAGCTAAGACAAAAATGTGTGATCCGGAGGCTGAAAACTGGTGAGCTAGCTCACACTAACTCAGCTTAGAGGGAACATTGGTCACAAGGTCAGGCAGGTACCCGCGCCCAAGTGGGGCAGGCGGTTCAGTGATGCCTGCTTTGCTAGGAGTTCACCTCCCATGGGACATGCAGCCGCAAGTCATGCTCCTTCAGGCATGAGTGCCCTTTGTGCACAGGGCCCCATGCCCTCTCAAGTTGCCCTAAAACAAAAGGAAGGTCTGGTAGCAAGGGAGGTAAGCATTTTGGAGGAGGCAGTAGTCATAACCCCCCTCCTGGCAAAGGGTCCCAGCCCAATTAAAGTTGAAGTGCTTGAGCGTTGGTTGAGGGATTGCCCCAACCAATGGGATGGCCTTTACCTCTTGGAAGGTTTCACACTAGGGTTCAGGATAACTTACCAAGGGAAGAGAAGGTCATATAGTGCTCCTAATCTGAAATCAGTTAAAGGGATGGAGCACATAGTTCGGGGGAAAATGGATAAGGAGTGTAGGGAAGGTAGGGACCTTGGCCCGTTCCCTTCCCCACCAGTTGACAATTTGAGGGTTTCTCTCTTTTTTTTAAAGATTTTTATTTATACCAGTTTTTTCACAACATTATGTACTTCGTCATATTAAATTATACATATCATTAGAGTTGATAGTTCATTTTTTCGTCTATTTACATTATATAGAAACACATTATGACATTCTTAATCTGTTTGACAATCTACCCATTCATATACCCTTAACGACAATTTGAGGGTTTCTCCATTGGGAGTTATGTCAAAGAAGGCACCTGGTGAGTATCGCCGCATTCACCACCTGTCCTACCCATGTGGGGAGTCGGTGAATGTTTCCATACCGGAGGAGTTATGTTCAGTTAGATACACCTCGTTTGATCAGGCCATGCAAGTGGTGCACCGATGTGGGCAGGGGGCGGAATTGGCAAAGTGAGACATTAAGTTAGCCTTCCGTCTCCTCCTAGTTCACCCGGCTGACTTTGAGTTGTTGGGTTTTGCTTTTGAGGGCAAATTTTACATGGACAGTGCTTAGTATCCTGTGCTGCTTTCGAGAGGTTCAGTTCCTTTTTGGAATAGGCCTTGTGTTACAGGACAGGATTATGCAGCACTGCCTACTATCTTGATGATTTCCTGTTGGTAGGAGGAAAAGATACAGGGCAGTGTGAATTCTTACTGACCAGCTTCATGAACTTGGTGGAGGATCTGGGAGTACCTCTTGCCCAGGAAAAAACGGAGGGCCCTACTACCACTCTGACTTTCTTAGGGATAGAAATTAACATGGTGGAGCAGCTGTGTAGACTACCGGCTGACAAATTGGATGCACTGCAGGTGCTAATTGACACAGCCAGGGCAAAGAAAAAGATCACCTTGCTGGAGTTGCAGCAGCTGGTCGGCCACCCGGCCAGGCATTTGTTAGGAGGCTGTGTAAGTCCATGAAGGATCTCCATCTCCCGCACTATAGGACCAGGGTCACCAAGGGGATAAGGGACGACCTCATTGTATGGAAGGAATTTTTGGATTCGTACAATGGGGTGTCCTTTTGGCAGGAAGACCTTCTAGTCAAAGCTGAACTGCAGGTCACATCTGATGCTGCAGGCTCCTCCAGCTTTGGAGTTTATTCCCATGGACACTGGTGTGCTGAGGACTGGCCTGAGGAATGGTTCCAAGCAGGGTGGGTAAAGGACCTAACCTTCTTGGAATTTTTTCCGATTGTCGTAGCAGTGTGGATTTGGTCAATGGAGCTTCCCACTTCTGGTGCAACAATCTGTCCACAGTGCACGTGATTAACTCATTGATGTCCAGGTCTCCTAGGGTCATCGCCCTGGTCAGAGCCTTCACACTCCGTTGTTTGCAGAACAATATTTTGTTCAAAGCCAGGCACGTCCCAGGGGTCAGTAATGGGGTTGCTGATGCTCTCTCCTGCAAACAGATGGAGAGATTCCACCAGCTGGCTCCGGCAGCCGACCAGTTCCTGGTTCGGATGCCAGTGGAGGTGTGACAGATTGGCGGGCTGAGGCCGACAGAGTGATAAGTTTAGCTCTTGCCCCTTCCATCCAGAGAGTGTATAAGAGGGTGGGTAAGCAGTTTCTGTCCTTTAGGGAGGAAGCTGGTCTGAGACTGGTTTGGCCCATATCGGTGATCCATTCAATGCAGTTTTGTTTGTCACTGAGAGGTAAGGGCCTGTCAGCGCATTCCATTAGGGGCAAGCTTTCATCTCTTGCCAGTGCCAGCAAGGTATCTGGGTTTGAGGAGAAGACGGGCAACTTCTGCATTAGGAAGATGCTTGAAGGCTGGTCAAGGGAGGGTGGCAAGGTTGTAGCCTCTAGGGAACCGTTGACCCCAACAGTGCTGATGGGGCTTAAGGCACAGTGGCACACACTTTGCAAGGATGGGTATGAAGCTGCAGTGTTCCACGCAGCATCACTGGTTGCCTTTTGGGGGGCATTGTGGATCAGTGAGTTGGTGGCTGGCTCTTGCCGGGATGTATCTAGCCTAGTGCTCGACCAGCGTGATATTCACATGCTGGATGCAGAAGTTAGGATCACGCTTCGGCAGTCGACTGACCAATTGGACAGGGGTTCTGTTATTGAGCTGGGCCAGTGTTCCGAGGCTGAGTTATGCCTGGTGCTGGAGTTACGCCAGTATTTAGCCATGCGGGGTGAGGGCATAGGCTATTTATTTCGACATTGGGATGGAACTCCCCTCATCAAGTTACAATTTTGGGCCCTAACACAGAAAGCGCTGGCCCAGTTGGGATTAGGCAGGTTCCACTTTGAAACCCACTCCTTCCAGATTGGGGCAGCTTCAGGAGCAGCAGCCATGGGGTATTCCAATAGCGAGATTCAGTAGATAGGTCGCTGGAAATTGCGTTGTTACAGTGGATGCATGCAGGATTGCAAAGTTTAATGTCATGTTTAGGTTATTAATAGGGTTCCTCTTACAGGTGCTGCAGGCCATGGGGCGAGACAAAGAGTCACCGTCTGTGGCCACAGCATGGTCTTTTGGGCTGCTCACCAAGCCAGGAGGACACCCATCGTTTCTCAACTGGGCCTTAGTGAGTGGGCTGTTGTTGAATGGTTAGGAAGGAGGGGCATGAGATGGCCTGCACTCCTTCCTCTGTTATTCGAAGAGAGGCGGGGGCCTTCTCCACACGTTTTGGTGGTGCACTTAGGGTGTAATGACCTAGGTCTGATAAAGGGCAGGGCCCATGTGTTACAAGCTGAGGCTGACCTTGCAATGATAAGAACAAGGTAGCCCGGTATGCAGATAGTCTGGTCAACTATTCTGCCCCACCAGGTGAGTCGTAACTTGGGAGACTCCTGCTGCATTGATCGTGCCAGGCATAAGGCTAACAGACAAATGAGAAAGGACACTGAGGGTGGTTTAGGGCTATTTTTGCTGCACCCCGACATATGGGTCGAGTTCCAGGACTGACAGGGTACACTTGTCGGAAAAGGGCAATGGGTTATTCTTACAGGACTTGCGGGTAGGGATTAGATCAGCCTTGTGCTGTTAGTGGGAGCAAAGGCCAAAGCAGAGGCTTGGTCTTGGCTGTGGCAGGTTGGTGCAGGCAAGAAGCCAGAACCGGTGAGAACCTTAAGGCATTTTCCCAATTAGGAAACAGGGGGTCATCAGGAACTGCCTTCGGATTTCTAAGGTCTAGGGTGGGAATGGGGATCACCTCCGGGAACCTCTTAGGGTATGCTCCTCTCTGCAAGTTGGAAGGCTTCAGGAGTAGGCGCTCCAAGGTGGCAACCATGTTTGCTGGGCTGCCAATCGTGGGCCAGAGTGCTGGCTCAAGACCGGAGCTGGGTGAACCACTCAAGAAAAGGGCAAGGAGGTTGGTCAGTGGAGTGACACCTGCCTTGCCTGTTCCGTGCTCACTTAGCTGGTCCCTTGCCGCAATGTTATGTTAAATAGTTAATAGAGTGGCCCTTGTTTACTTCCAAACTGTTGTCTGTCTCGTTATTCTGAGTGGGGGCGCAAGTGTCTGTTGGGCAACTATGTTCTCCTGCAGCATGCAAGAAAACCACTGAAGTGCATGGGTATCAGTGAAAGCCCTTGACTACACACTGACTGTTGTGGTTTTATATAAGCTAGATCAGATTTTCTAAATTATTTGTAAAGGTTACATATGGAAGAAGTAAACAACAACTGAGAAAGCAGACTTCTTTTTCTGTACCATCTTATTATATGTAAAAGCACTGGATGAAATTAAAGACATTTGGAACTGCTATAATAAAGCAATTAATTTCTGCAACTCTTTGAGGTGGGATATTACTGAAGCAAATAGTTCTTGGCATGATTCAGACCAGTACTGCTGACTTAAGGAATAATGGAGGGTTAGGGAGGATACCAATTATGAGGACTATCAATATTCATGCTGGAGGGTGAAAGCTAGTAATGGGTAAAGGGCAGGAAGAAAGGCCTCGCCATGGGTCTAATATTGCACAACTGTCTTGCCATTGAATGGAACTGCTGCTTCTTCTGAAGCTTTTAATTTAGCCCATTGTCAGAATACCCAACCAGCTAGATAATTGGCTGTTTTCAGTGTGACACTAACTATATTCCTATAGCAAAACTTCATTGCAAAGAGAGACCTGAAATTGAGATATGATTCGATTGTGTGTAAGGATTTTTGGAAATCTTTTGTGTGGGTGACTTAGCTGCACTCCCTCTTTTCTAAAGTTATCTCAAGCCTGAACCATATTAATGATGGATTTAACCCCTTTCCCTATCCTTACCACAACCTGTTGCAATAAAAAATGTTCCAGATTATTTTTAAAAATTAATTTGGTATCCCTTTCTGAATTTTTTATAGATTAGCATAATTTTGACATCCTTCAGTCTTTGAGTTTTCAAGATGGCTAAATTCTTATTATGTTGAACAATTACATACAATTCATTTACATGTTAAACAAAAGGGACATGACATTAAGCTTGTGTTAAGTTCCAGCCAAAAGTCAAACACTTGTAAGATCCTTTAGTCTTTTGCAAAGACCTCATAATAAGAACCAATCTCTGCTACACAAAACTATCTGTGTATGTGTATTGTAACAACAAAGTGCATTTGTGGAATTTGCCCTATTACATAGCACAGGAAAGTGGTGAAACCAAGGGACAGTAGAATTTTCAGTAATGATGCTTCTTGTGGATGTGAAATATTGTTATTTATTTAATATGTATCTGTATAGCAGTTTTCCTTAAAAAGCTCAAAGTGCACAGGGTTTTCACAATGCATAGAAAAAATACAAAATTAAAGAAAGTAACCAAAGTAATATAATGGTAAACAGCAGAAAGGGGGGGGGGGATTAAAACAGCAGTATTAATCAGCTACACCAGTTTGGTGTAGTGGTTAAGTGCGCGGACTCTAATCTGGGAGAACCGGGTTTGATTCCCCACTCCTCCACTTGCACCTGCTGATGTGACCTTGGGTCAGTCACAAGCCCTGGCACAGCTGTTCCTGAAAGAGCAGTTTGTGGCAGAGTTCTCTCAGCCCCACCCACCTCACAGGGTGTCTGTTGTGGGGAGGGGAAGGGAAAGGAGTTTGTAAGCTGCTCTGAGACTCCAAGTGAAGGGCGGGGTATAAATCCAAACTCTTCTTCTTCTTCTAATAAAACCAGGTTTAATACAATTATAGCACCAGGTTTAAAAAAAAACAAAACAAATTGTTTCATTGATTGGGTGAGGCTTGTTTGAATCCAAAAGGACTCAATGCAAGGTGGATTGTGGCACAAACTCGTTTAATTTCCTAGCTTCTTTCCAGTTCCTTGTCCTTCTTCCTTCTCTTTTGTGTCCAATTTGTCTTTCTGCTTTCTTCTCTGTGCATCAAGGGGGGGGGAGTAGTCCATATAGTCAAACTACAAAAAAAATCAACTTCCTAATGTTGAAAAGGGAATAAGTTGCAGCTATTACAATATAGCAAAAGTTCTCTCTGAAGGATTCTTGCCATTTTCAGCCATGAAAAAACTTCTGGGATGGTCCCTATGGAAGCATGCATATGGAAAACTTGATGTCAGGATCCAAGTGGATTTCAGAGCCACTCGAAATCTAGAGTCCCGTTAGAGGATCTTTTTTGAAAACCCATGTGGATGACCAACTTCACAATAATATATGCCATCAGGGCTCTAGTCGGGGGGGAGCTCTCAGGTACGGAGCTCCGGAAGAGAACCTCTAGGGGGCGGGGCGGTCACGTGGTGAAGCCCTGCCCCCTTCTTTACCCCGCCCTCTGCTTCGATCCTCATTCCGTTTGGGAATGAGGATGAAGCAGGAGGGTAAGTAGCCGGGCCTTCTGACACACTTCCGGTGATGTCAGGGGGTGTGGCCTTCTGTCACTTCCGGTGATGTCAGGGGGCGTGGCATATGCAAATAAGTTATGCTAATGAGTTATGCAAATGAGCTCCGGCAGCTCTTTTTCTACAACAAGACCCCTGTATGCCATATGCATCATTTAAAGATTTTTCCCCCCTGGAGGGAAGTACTAGAACAGAATCAGCTTTGTTACTTGTTGTAGGGTGCATTGGCATGCAAAGGCATTTGGCCACCACCATTGCTCTCTGTGTTATACAATCTATTCTTCTGCAATAGGAAAGATGAGATAAAAGTGTAATTTAAGACGTTATAAAGTGATGCTCTTCCCAGTGTTCAGAATCTTGGTTGGAAAAGGTTGCAAACTGCCTCCTGACTAGCACCGGGCCCCTAGTCACTACCCAGAAATATTCCTTTCAACACAGAAAGTGGGGCAACTTCTTCTTTTCTCCCTCAGACAGAATATTCTGAGTGAGTGAGAGGCACAAGCTTGCAATAAATAACAGTGTGGACTTCTTTTGGAAGTTAAGCCCGGACGATCCTCCTTGAACTTCCCCTGGTAAAATCGTCGACACAGAGAGAATGGGCAAAATTGTAGAGGCCTTGATCACCCCTGGGGTCCCATGGAACTGGGCAAATTGTGTGATTTGCTTCCATAGAATTTGGGCTGGATTTAGGTGGAATGAGGAGGATCAGAAAGAAACCTTTGTGGGGTCCAGGGCTTGAGATGGCTTTCAGTAGAACTGTCTCTAGATCCTCTGAAATGTCTCCAATACCTACTACATCAGAGCACCCAGAACTATGTTCATTCATTATATAAGCAAGTTTAAGTTAAAATGGCTTTCATTTAGAAGAGGAAATGAAGAGGATTTGTTCACTAGTCGGTGCCCTTGCCTCAGACTTCAACTCAAGTTGTTGTTGGAGGTTCTCACTTCTTGCACATGACTTATTTATGTCTTCACTTTTCACCCCACTCTGGGGATAATTGGTTCTTAATTGATACTGCCTTTATATAAACCTTTATGACAGCTAGCAACAAGGAGCACCAAAAGGGGAAGATCATTAATATGGGTCTATGTTGTGGATCTCCTTGAGGGACAGGGGTGGAAATAAGCAAAGTCATTAGTCGTTTATTTGCAACACTGTATTTATGAAAAGCTCTGTGGAGAATGTGTCAACAGTCAGTGTGTAGCAGAGCAATTAACACAGAGCTTTTGTACATTTGACTGTTAGCATGGGAGTAAACAGAAGCAGATGTGAAGTGCTAGTGCTGTTAGTATTCACAGACTGTTCTGACATATGCAAATACAACTAATGCTTACTGAGCTTGCAAGCCCCATTGTACCCTGACCATCCTTGCCAAGCCTAGGGACAGGAGTGTTACACTAGTGCTAGTAGCTCTTAAATGATTAACTACCAGATACAACCTTGATGTTCCTCAACCATCACAGAGCATATGGGAAAGACTGTGGAGAAGAGCATGCTGATTGTCATGCACTTAACATGGTTTCATTTAAAAGTCATCTTTTATCCTCCAAAACACAAGAGGGGAACAGACTGAAAGCACTGGTGGCTGGGATCCAAAGATTTGCTTTAGTCTGATCCAACAGGGCTCTTCTGATGTTCTTACAATTGGCAGTTTTGAAACAGAGATGAGGCAGCCAGGGAGTTGTAATTCAGCATGCTCAACAACATGATATTGAATGAAAGTGGCCCATATCACAGCATGATAACCGTTACAATTTAAATGCAGGATGTGTCCAGTGGACCTGCTCAGTGAAGACCCATAACGCCTTCTGTATTCTCAAGTGAAGAATTCATTTGGATGGTGGAATACATCACATGGAACAAAATTATTTCCAGATCTTATGAACGTCTAACAATGGACATACAACTTAATCACTGACATTGTCCCAGGAAAGGGAAATAACAATTTAAGAAACTTTTTACCAGAAATATCCAATAGGAAAGCACAGATGGTACTCAAAGGGGAGAAAACAGGTGAGAATTGTTTCAGTATACATTCAGACACAAAAGCTAAGACAGTTTTGGAGCACAACCTTTGTGCATAGGTTTTGCAGCCAGGAGGGTTAGAGAATTTATTACACAGTACATGCATGTTTGCTATTAGGTATGATTTTTTTAGTTTATTAATACAAAACATAACATATTCTCAGAACAGTCATGAATCTGTGTAACTTTCCATCTTGATAGACAGATATGTAAAGCAGATGAATTCACAATTAAGTGTAATCTTAAAATGCTCCATTAATGAAATCATACCATGGAGAGATTTGGTCTCCAGGCTCCTTTTACTCTGCAACAATAATTTTAATGAAGGGAATATCTAGAACTGGTTTCATTTATATATGCGACTCTACTGTGAAATTAATTTGGTGTAAAAAGACACTCTTAGTAGCCTGGTGGAAAAGTCTCATCAGAAACATTCGGTTCAGAGATTCCCAGAAAAACAAATATCCAATAACAAACTGAGCCTATGAGCTAGATTACCTCTTAGAAGTGGAGGCAAACACCTGCTCAGAGAGATAGAACAGAATGTAAACTAATAATTGAGGAGATATCAAATCAGCTCAAAATGCAGCTATCAAGAGTTTTTCCTGGTAACTAAAAACAACACAGAAGCCACATAATTGTCAACAGACACATAATTTTGTTAATTAGTTGGCCAAGCCTGGCACAGATCAGAGCTTCTGGAGTTAAGCCCATCATCTTGAGATCCCCCCCCCGAAAATACCTCCTGTAATGTGTTTCTTCCCCCCCCCCAATACTCCAAGCATCAAGAATCTTTTCTATCAGGTACCTGTTTATTTCTTCTGTGATCCAAATAACTTCTTTAAGAGTTTTGAAGGTACGAAGTAGTGTTTCTGTGGATATTTTTGTAATTGAGTCATCGGGTGAATCAGTTAAAATCCTTTTGATGCATTAAAAAGGTGCATTCAATCGCCCAGGCAGCATTTTAAAAATAATTATTATTTTAAACTCAAGCATTTACAATAGCCATGGTGATCATGAATTTCCCATATCTCTCACAAAGGGAAGAACTCCACTTTCTTGATGAGATCAGCTGTGAACAGCCTCTTACTGATTCTCTAATAGCAAGGGCATGGGCAAGACAGATGTGGTGGTTTGTGATGGTGGAGGACCCACTGTCCTCCTCCTATTATGTGTCTCATCATAAAAGCAGCTAGGATGAGATACAAGCAGGGAAGGGGGGGTCCCCCAACAATGGAGAATCCCTCATAAGACTGAAATATCCACAGCTTTTATTGTACAGTATAGCTTGGGGAATGTGGTCTGAAAGCATTGTATAAAACTGGGGTTGCCAGCAATGCTCCCTCTAAGCTGTGGATTCTTGTGAGCAAAAATTCTGCTTTGTGAGCTACTGGCATTAAAGTTATGAGCGAGCGATTTGGCTACTGCATAAATTACTCTGCTCTGGAGCCATCCTTCCTGAGCTAAGAAGATAATGTGTGAGCTGGAGGCTATAAAACTGTGAGCTAGCTCACAATAATTCAGCTCCAGGACCCCTGGCCATTTGAAAATTACACAACAGAAAGACAAAATAAGAAGTGCAGCTTTCCCCATCATTGAGTCTCCATTCTAGGTAAAGTCACTCTGGTGACTTTCTCATGTGTGATCCGTTTTTTAAAGGAGCTCCTGGATGAAGCTCCATATAGGAAGAGTGGGCTTGTCACCAATCACTACTGCTGCTGTATGCCATTTTTGTGCATGGTCATCAGGGCAGGCCATCTTGCCTCGACGAATGTCCAATGGCTGCCTAGTAGTCTGAGAGTGAAGAAGAACAAAGGAATATTTACGCGTAATGGGCACTAAGCAAAAGTGAACAGGTGCTCCTGGGGAATTGGTTAAGGATATAGAGAACACATGTAACTCCTAGGGAGGTGTCTTGTTTTCTAAGCCACACTCCAGTTCCTCATTCTGCATTTGAGCAGGCATTCACCAGATAATCCCCCTGATATGTTTAGTTTATTATTATTATTACGGTCTTAAGACCAACATACAGAGTAAGTCCCCCTGATATGTATCTTCGGAGTTTCTGGGGGAGGTAATGGTTTGGTTCCACTGAAGTTTTCCGACAGATTTTTCTGTAAAACTGGGGTGATTTTCTAGTTTGTAGAGAGATCTGTTTTATTCATTCATGGGTCCATTCTCTGGATTTACTAATCTTCAGATATGGATGACTTGGCTATTAGAATATAAAAGTGGGGACCTGCAAGAAACTGGAAGGGAGGGTGCATCCCTTCCCCTCTTTGCTTCCTTCCCTCTCCCTCCTTCTCTCACAATCTTCCCCCCTTTCTCACTCACTCCCTTTCTTCCCCATCTCTCTTTCTCCCCCCCTTCTTTGTCAGTATTATCCCTAAAATCTTTCTCCCCCCCTTCCCTTCTCTGCCAATCTCCTCTCTTTCTCCCTCTGCTCTTATCTGTCAACCTACCCACACCTCTTTTGCTTCCCACCCCTTCTCTGTCAATCTCCCCTCCCTTTCCCTATCAACCTACCTGCTGTTTCTCCCCACTCTTTCTCCCCTCCTCTTCTCTAACTCACCCAGGCAGACAGCCACAGGGGCATTTGGAGGAAATGCCCCCCATAAAGGATGCCAGATCCCCCCCCAGTGTGAGCATAGAGAGGGTAGGTAGGTCGTGCCAGCTCCGAATCTTGCTACCAATCTCTCTCTCTTAATATTGGGAGCCACTGCCCAACTGCCCATTCCACGCCAGAGGAGACCAGGCCTCTCCTTTGCCATGGCTCCCCTTCTTCTCCTCACTTGCCAGCCCACAGGAGGAGGAGACAGCAGAGGGGGAGGAAACCAGTGAGGTGCCAGGGTGGGCCACTCACCTGATGCCCTCCCCTTCTGCTTGGCCTCATCAGGGAAGGACTGCCTGCTAAGGTAAGGTGGAAAGGAGCTGTGGCCAAGCGGGGGGGGGGGCTTTCCACAATGCCAACTTAATAAAATCAGTTAACTTAATTTGTTGTGGTGCTGATTTAATTAATGGAGCTAATTAACTTACCACCATACTAAATGCTTTGCCCCCTCTTTGCCCCCCACCAAACATTTCCTGGCTACCTACCCCCTCTCCCTTCCCCACCACTACTCTGTCAGTGTCCTTCTCCTCTTCTCTGCCAACAACCCCTCTCTATTTCCCCCCTTTCTCCCCCTCATCTCTCAACCTATCCCCCTCCCTTTTGCCCTCCCTTCTCCATCAATCTCCCCCTCCCTGTTGCTGTCAACTTATCCCCTCTCACCTCCCTTCTTGTCAATATCCCCCCCATCTATTTTTCTCCCCCCACACACACACACCTTACCAGCCATGGTAGCTGCAGTGTCAGGAAGCTGCTCTGGATCCAAAGCTGCTTTCCTGTTGCTGAGCCGGGCTGCAGCAGTGTCATTGTTTGGGAGTTGCTTCAGGCCCAGAGAGGCTCCCAGACAATGATGTGTCCAGGCCTAGAGAGGCTCCCGGCATCCACCACCACCACCTCGGAAGAAAAAAGGGCATTGTCTGCACATGCCGGGGGGGGGGGATTTAAACTCCCTAGTGTGTTTTTTTAAGATATCAGACTTTTCTGCAAACCTGAGGTGTCCCCCAAGTTTAAAGAAACATCTGTTTAGAGTTTATAAAACCATTAAAATCAGTCCCCCTCCCAAACATACATCAATACACCATTTCAAGAAGAGTTTAAAAACAGAGTTAAAATACACAGAGAACAGTTAAAATACATACAAAACATAAAGACATCGGTAAGGAAGGAGGGATCATTAAAGGAATGCCAAAACAGAACAAAAAAGTCTTCACTCGCTGGCAGAAGATGGCAACAGAAGGGGAAATATGAGTCTCCTTGGGGAGAGAGTTCCAGAGCTATGGTGCCATGACCAAGAAGGCCCTCTCCTGGGTTGCCATCCTAATCTCAGAAAGTGGGGGCACCCAAAACAGGGCCTCCAAAGATGACCACAATGGGTGGGCAGGTTCATAAGGGGTTAGGCAGTCCTTTTCTCAATCATATATACTAACATTCATGTAAGAAAGAAACAACGGTGTTTGCTTCATGATTTCATTCAAACCCCTCTCGTTGGAGGAGGGATCTCAAGGAGCAAACCTGGTAGATAGAACCCTTTGCTCTTCTTAATATCCACCCCTCCACAGGAACATGACATGACACTCAATTTATCAGGGTTCCCTCCTGTTCCTCTCTCAGAAGCAATTCACTGCTCCCCTTTTCATTTCTCCCATAACGCATTGTCTTTCTACCTAAAGATGAAACTATACATTATGTTATTTGACAAGCTGGATCTGGGTCTCTGTCAAATACTGTCAAAAAACTAATGTGCAGCTTGGTTCTTAGACTTACTTCCCAGCTTGAGCTTTTTAGTTTCTGCAGTGATTGTGATATTTTATTTCTTTTAGAGAATATCTTCTTATATGAGTCCTGATCATTAGACTTCTGTTCAACAGCTGTGAGCTTATATCTGTTCTGCTTTCAATAACAGTGGAAATATAAATAAAAAGGTCAGTGCTAGTTAAAAGTAGTATGTCAAGGGCATTTGCTATAGATCGCCTGCAGAGTTTCCAAGCAGTTTGACATTGGGCACAAATAGCAACAACAGAGCATCTCCAATTTCAAATTCATGATGCCATTTACAGGGAAGAGTGGCTGGGAAGAGCCTTGCCTTTAAATCTAGGCCAGCAACAGAGTGGCAATATAGATTGCAGCTGCCCTGGCTTCAGCTGGAAGAATTAGCTGGAAGCATGGAGCCACTGTGAGACAGCTGTGGTTGGATATAATGCCTTATCAATTCATATAACACTGCATATTGTCTGTTAGAAAGACAATGACATGAAATCCTTAATAAAACAAGCAAATTCTGCTGTAACAGATGAGACCTAGGAAGAGAATAATTACTCTTTGGTGATGCAGAACTCGTGGAAACTTCAGTTGGTACCAAAGGCAGCCTCTCACTTTTTGTTAGGTGTATATAGATGAAATCTGTCTTGAAACAGCTTCACTGGCTTCCAGTTTACTTCCAGGCTCTTACCTGTAAAGTTGTTCATGATGCAAGACACACATAGCTGAAGGAACACCCCTCCTTTTATGAGCCAGCATACCAACCGCACAACAGGCTTCTTTCCCCCAGGTGAGAAAATGCTCTCTAAAGAATTCAAGCATTTTCAACAATAGCCTGAATTCTACAGAATTCTATGGAATGTGAAGCTGGAGGAAATCCAGACGGCTCCTTCATGACTGGTGCTTTAGAAGGCCAGCAAAACACTAGAGCCTTCTCTAATCTGGACTGTGTTGTATTTTTAGCTTGTTATTACTGATGGGATTTTACATTGCTTTCAACATTTGCGTAAGTTGATGTTAGTGTCCTCATTTCTAAATAAATAAATAAATGTTACTACATCATAAAGAAAGTAATTGATCAGGTTCCATTGGATATATTACAAATGTTGTTTCTTACGGCATGTCTGCACGAGCATCCTTGGTGGGTGGTTTTTAATGTCCTTTGTTGTTCCAAAATGTTCAAGGGCTCCTCTTGATATTTATTAGGCATTATACCCTTGATACAGTACATATATACTCACAGATGACTGTGCATCCTACCATATTTACTATGCATCCAAAGAAAAAAAAGGATCCCAGCAAGACTTCTATTTTGCAAGACTGTGTACACATTGGCAATGGAGGGGGAAAGACAAAATAAACCAAATGAACTGAACTCAGTAGCACAGGCTCCAATTCTGCAAATCAGTTTCAAAAATTCTCCCACTTAAAACAGAATCAAAAGAGAACCCCAACCTGGATATTCCAAGAAAGCCCGATCTCATCAGATCTTGGAAGTTAAGCAAGGTCAACTCTGACAAGTACCAGGATGGGAGACCTCTTTGAAATACCAGAAGTAGGAGGTGGGGGCAGGCTTTATTCAGCCACCTCTCTGAATATTCTCTAGGCTCCAAGTAGCAGTCAGTCACCAGAGGTCACCACGACTTCCAGGTACACACACACACACACACACACACACATAAAAAATAGAAAGGAAAACCCCCAGAAACAAAGGAGGAGTGAAATGCAGTGCAAAGCAATCTCTGAAATAATCCCTGCATGAAACGGGAAATCTTTTCATCCATATATATCTCCCACTGAAGTCTATGGAATGCTTATTGCCCAGAGGTAAAGCCCTTTCCTAGTCACATCCTGTGAAAACACAGGACTTTTTATCTTCTTTATAGACCCTTCCTGCATATATCCTTCCCTTACTATCTTTCCCCCCACCCAAATTCATCTGCTTCATTACCATCTAAAGGGATTCAGCTGACCCTTGCTGACTGGGGTGGGAGTCTAGGGGCTATACTGGACCCAGTACTGCTGCTGGAGAAACAAGTTAATGCAACCACACACAAAAAAAACTTTCTTTCAGCTTAGTCTGCAAGATGCCCCCCCTACCTTGACACAGCCAATCTGGCTACCATTGAGACTAGACTATTGCAATGCACTCTACATAAGTCTCCCCTCAAAATCAACTTGGAGACTCCAGCTGGTACAGAATGCTACAGCTTAGTCATTATCAGGAGCTAGGCAGAGTATGCATAGTATTCCCATCTTGTGTATTTTGTAGAAATACATTTTGTAGATGGTCAAGATTCTGTATGAAGCCTTGCCACCCAAACCCCAGTTTTGGGGGGAGAATGGAGACTGAATACCCACGGAAAGCATTCACACTCATTTTCACATCCACTCGTACTTCTCCGCTTATGTAGCATGCCTGAATTTCTTATCTTCATTGAAATAAACATAGGATCTTCAAGAGTCTCACAGTGCATCAGAGTACATGTTCTTTGAACTGTGGCATAGGTGTGCCCTCTTGGTCATGGTTCTGCATAGCTCACAAATGATCTAAACCAGTGACACTCAGTAGTTCAGGAGCCACATGTGGCTCTTTGGCATGCCACCTATGGCTCTTCTAAGCACTGTTCCCCAATATGTCACCTGCTTCAAGTTTCAGTAAAGAGGTCAAGGTCTGCCCAGTGGGACCCAGTGGGGCTTGTGATTGGTAGGTGGGTCTGAGACTTCAGAACTGTTCCAGTTTGGTGTAGTGGTTAAGTGTATGGACTCTAATCTGGGAGAACCGGGTTTGATTCCCCACTCCTCCACTTGCACCTGCTGATGTGACCTTGGGTCAGTCGCAAGCTCTGGCACAGCTGTCCTTGAAAAAGAGCAGTTTGTGTCAGAGTTCTCTCAGCCCCACCTACCTCACAGGGTGTCTGTTATGGGGAGGGGAAGGGAAAGGAGTTTGTAAGCCGCTCTGAGACTCCAAGTGAAGGGCGGGGTATAAATCCAATCTCCTCCTCCTCCTCCTCCTCCTCCTCCTCAAAAGAAGGGTAATGGCTTTATCAAATAAATAAATACTACTGAAAATGTGTTGTTGTAAGAAAAAATGGCCATAGAGCCCATAGGCTTAAAATGGTGCACTCTGCATAGAAATGCACAGTAAACACATGGGAGTGCAGAATTCCACTTGCACTAGAACTCCTGCACAAGCAGAAACACAAAGAAAAAACCATGGTAGCTGCTTGGACTAAGTAAAACTTATTGTACCCCCTACTTGCATTTCTACCTCTACAGGATTTTGTGCAACCGATTTCTGGGCACTATAATATATAAGGAGGATAGTGCTAAGTGTTGCCCAAGAAGTTGCCCAAGTGGAACTGCACTAAGTCAATTTATGTTTCCACTTGTGAATTGATGAATCCAAGCTATTGGGTTAAATCCAAAGAACCACACACTTCAGACTATTCCCAAAATGGATCTTGCTTGCTTGTCTTCTGCAGCCACCCATAAAATGGATAAGAGGACACTGTGGGATCCAGAAACTGCAGAATTCTCCTGTGCATGAGTGGAAGTGCCTTCCACCTGTGTAAGGGGTCCAGTACCTTAAAATGGATTTTGTATAGATGACATATTCTTTTTAGTGTAACCATCTCATTTGACAACCCCTCATCAGACCCTAAACTTAAGCTAAGTGCAACGTTTGGGCACCAAGCACCACTTCAGAAGTATATATAATTGGCTAGAAAATATATATTTATACAGGAACCATTTGCAGCGCTCACATTCCTTCCCCGTGGCCATCCCCCCTCCCCAAAAACAACATGGTTACTGTTTAATATTTATAGACTCCATTAGCCTGACAACAAGACTTTGAGCCATCTTTGCATATTCTATCAGGAACGGAGATCCACAAAATGAGGATTGAAAGGATAAAGATTCCACATCCCACATCAAAGTTCTGTTAGCCATAAATCTTCTTGAGGCTGAGGCTATAGAAAAGAGCATAGTAAATATAAGCCTTTTTTTTTTTTTGGCTTCCTTGGTTATGCAACCGCAGCAAATCATTTGACAACACAAACATGGGGCCTTTTAAAGGTTTCAAGTGCCCTGATTACAACCGTATTAAATCTGTGTCCTTTTGCATAGAAACTCTGGGCTTGACAGGGACTAAAATGAGTCTAAACCTCCTCTGCTTTTTTCCCAGTCAGTGTTTTGCAATCCCTGCTGTGTGGCATCCGCTACTAAGCTGACATGCCCAAACAGGGGCTGAACAAAGACAAACCCATTGAACTGTATTTACTTTCTAAATCTGCATAAAATGACTATTGCAGGGAGGCAGTACTGAACTCCCTGACTTCAAAGTTGTTGTTTTCCTCTTCCTTTTTTTTAAAAAAAAATAATCAGCTTGAAATGTAGAATGCTGTATTTATCTATAAATGCAGGAAGTACGGTTTAATTTCATAATGTAAAAATGACTCAAGTCTCAGTATAAGAAGGGCAAATCCCACTCCCATCCACCAAAATCTCAACAAAGAAAAAATAACAAATGTACGTATTTTTTCCTAGGGAAATTAAGGTTCCTTGGGGAACAAATCACCCCCATCTGCTGTTTTTGAAAACAGTGTTTTTGTGGCAGTCTCACCTACTTAGTCATGCTAAAACAGTGCAAGAACAAAGACTAACTCCAGTCTGTGCATGCATTTTCTCGAAATTTACATAAAATTAGAATTTCCAGAACACATAATGCAGTAGCTATCGCACTGTATTCTTGCTTGAACCTTCTGGGGCTCTTACTTGCCACAATAAATATAAAACGTTTCCTTAACGGTATTGTCCTTCAAACAATTATTTCAGATTGATTTTTAAATTGTGCTTATCCATTCTTATGCCATGGCACTCAATAACATTAGGAGATCATTTTTTAAATAAAAAAGTCATTTCTTCATTAAGATTTCGTCTCTGCTCCTGGAAACAGAATTCGGCAATTTAAAAGAAGATGTCCAATTTTATGACATGGGTAACTGAGCCATCTGCTTCACTGACCAAGAGGGATTTTCTCCAACCTGTCCATTCAGAGAGATGGCAGGTGCTTAATCACATTACCCTGTTCTCTCTTCATGTCCTCTGGTTTAGGGGCATTTCCGACATGAACAGCATAATACTGTTGTGAATGTTAGTTAGTGTCAGAATTGGGGAAAGTCTGAAAATGAAACCTACAGTGTGTGTTATGGAGGGGGTCTGGCCTAATGAGCATAGTTGGCAAGTCACATCTTCATTGCTTTTGTTTTTAAGACAGACAGGCAAGATGTCGAGTCTTTGGAAAAAAACAGTTCTGTGCACAGCTACTTTTCTTAAAAATCAAATTCCCAATTTGGTGGTATTAACAAAGTAGCTTGTCTGCATCATTGTGGATCCCAGGGGTCATTTCATAGAAAAAGAGGTACAGGAGCTCATTAGCATAACTCATTAGCATAACTTATTTGCATATGCCACACCCCCTGACATCACTGGAAGTGTGTCAGAAGGCAACACCCACCGCTCAGGCTCCACTGGACTGTTTTCGATTGCTAGCTATTGGGGGGGGGGGACATGCAGATCTGTCCTCGCAGAGGAGGGAGAGCTTGTACCTGAATAAAACTTGGTCTTAAAGGTGCCACTGGACTGTTTTGGACCAGGGGGGCGGGGGGAGCTCTGCAACTTACCTGGCTGCTTCTTGCTCTGACTGTGGGCTGCTGGGAGTAGGGGGTGGGGCTTGTTGCATGTGCCCGCCCCCTGGGCTCTTTACTGCCGGAGCTCCGCTCCTGTGTGCTCCTGCAGGAAATGACCCCTGGTGGCTCCTAATATAAAGGGGAGGGTTTAGCTGATGGCATGGTAGCTTTATGCCCCCATTCACTTAGGACATATTCTTAGCAATGCTTTGTGTCTAGCAGCATAGCTGAAAGCCACCAAAACCACCTCGGGTCCTGCAGACAATAGTCCAATACACAGGAGAGGAACTGGTTAAAGTAGGAGTAGCAGGTAACAAAAGCTATTGGTGAGCTGAGCAATCAAACTGGACTTGTCTGCTTGTTGGCACTCAGTTACGTGCATTCAAAAACAGATTCCATTCTGGACAATGCTAAGCAGAGTGTAAGTTGATTGACTTCAATGAATTTAGGCGGGTGCTACTCTGCTTAAGATTGCACTGTCAGTCTCCACACATCAGACTGTTGTTTCAACAACTTAAGTGCAGAAGCAAAGTTAATTTTTTAAAACTGGTATACTTATTAATTGTTTCATTTCCCATTATTTGTATTTCCAGTTCAAATGTTACAGATACTGAAGGCCATATATTATGAGAACACTAAACTCCCCCAGCAAGCAAAGCATGGGGCATTGTACTCTTTGGATGGTTTTGCAATGCAAATTCAATGAAGGCAAACAATCTAGACTAATATCCTGATTTCTTATTGACAGCCATGCTGCAGATGCAGAACTACAGGTATGCAAAATGGAATTCCTGAACCAAAAATATTCACAAAAATTGATGTTTTGTGTCATTGCAATTGTTTCCCAAAACAGTATTAGGAATCTGGGATTTTTAGTGAAATAAAATTACCTGCCCTGAAAAAATCGTGGGTTTTTTTCGAGTTCACATGCTTACCAAACCAACAGTAGCATGTGCACATACTCATCATGTTTGGTGGTTATTGAGAGAGAAGAAGGGCTGTATTCCTTGTTATTTTGGTGCTGTGATCTTTAATGAATGCTGCCCCAGAGTCCATCAAAAAGAATGGTGTCTATACTGTGCATGCACAGCAACTTTCCCACTTCAGGGTCTGGTAAAACAGAGCCCCGCTGTTGAATGTGTTTGAAATTTAAAAGGTTTTGAAAGGCTCTGTTCTGTGCAATTTTAGTGTCATTATCTTTAATCACTGCTGTCCCAGACCCTCACATTGGCTTAACATTGAACAGAATGGTCCTGAAAATCTGGAACCTAAAAACATGACTGTATAGAAATATTGCTTTCTAAATTCTCATGCCTTCTCCTGTGATGACATTCTGTATGACATGCTGTGTCTTTATTTCCTGTTGCAGGCCCAAATGGTCTAAGGGAGACCAAATGGCCTGAGCAACTTAATAGCCATGCCATATACCCACATTCCTTAACACCTATCTGCTAAGAGCCAGACTTGGGGGCTCCTGGCCTACATGGGCCATGTCACGTACACAATGAAGAAAGCTGGAGGTTGGGTCACCTGACTGCAGGCGGGGCCCCAAACTTCTAGCCAATCTTCACACTCACCTGACTTGCAGCTATGGCAACCAACAATTGGGCACACCCCTGTCCGCTTGTGATTGGCTGATGGCCACAGCTAATTATGACCGGGAAGTGGGGTATAATTCTGTTGGTTTCTATGGGACTCGTTAATATCTTGCTGTCAGACTTGTCCGACTATGCCATGGCCTATTTAGATGACCTGGCGATTTTTAGCGAGTCCTTGTCTGATCACATGTCCCATTTACGCCAGGTGTTGTCTAGAATTAAGTTTGCTGGCCTTACCATCAAGGTGCAGAAGTGCCAGTTTGGCCTTGCTGAAGTTGAATACTTGGGACACAGAGTGGGGCGTGGAGGCATTAAGTCTCTGGAAGCTAAGGTGCAGAGCATTCTGGAATGGCCTGTACCCACTATAAAAAAGAAAGTCCAATCCTTCCTAGGGTTGGTTGGATATTACAGAAGATTCTGCGCCCACTTCAGCGCTCTATCCAGTCCCCTAACTGACCTGTGCAAGAAAAAACAACCTGTTAAAGTAGTGTGGACCAAGAAGTGTCAAAAGGCCTTTGATGCTTTGAAAAGGGGTCTTGTGCAGTCTCCAGTCCTGATGGCACCTGACCTTGAGCAGGAATTCACTGTCCAAACAGATGCCAGCCACAGCGGTGTGGGAGCTGTTCTCTGTCAACGTGGTGCTGATAATGAGCTGCACCCCATTGTCTTCTTGAGCAAAAAGTTTGTACCCAGAGAGAGACGCTGGTCTGCCAAAGAAAAGGAGTGTTTTGCAATTGTGTGGGCTTTGACTAAGCTGAGACCATATCTGTGGGGAGTCATGTTCCACCTACAAACAGACCACTCTCCTCTGTGCTGGCTAGATCGAGTTAAGAACTCCAATCAGAAATTGTTGAGATGGAGTTTGGCGTTGCAAGATTATTATTTCAGTATCTCGCATATTAAGGGGTCTCAAAATGTGATTGCTGATGCATTATCAAGGGTTCACTGTGACGAAGACCCTCTTTCTAAGGAGCTACACATCCAAATTTTAATTGTTTGATTTTGAGCCACAATGCAGCAGAGAGTTTTCTGGTGCACAGCCAACTTCATAACAGACAGATTTGGACACATCAGAACTTCACTAAGGGAAATGAAGTCTATTTAGAGAAAGAGCAGTATTTTCCTTGAATAGGTGAACACATTTGAATCATTTACTTTAAAAACTGCCCCAAAGTGGTTGCTTTCCAATGCTCTCAAACACATCCATCCAAAACAGTCAGTACCTTTGGCTTTATTTTGAAGGACATTTGTAAACTTTCAGTTTGATGAAGGGAGCTCAAATTATAATTGAACCAAGGGATTTGGGGATATTATTTCCTTTCAGATTTGCCAGCTTTTCCTACTTCATTAATAGCAGCTCTTGAAAAGGTGCACTAGGAATAAATAGGGTATGCAATGAGAGGAGCCTGTAAACGATTATAGCATTCATGTGGAAACCCCCGTAATTCATTAAATAAAGGTTTTCCTTTCAACTGGGTTCATGAAATTCAGTGAAAAGTTTTATGTCTACTCCTTTCATGTATATTACTATTTAATTTGTAAACCTTTGTTTATTTATTGAGCTTTAATTATATAAAATTAAACCTTGCACAATATTGACAGGATATAACAGGCTATGTAGGCAAGAAGTGAAGATTTAGGAGCCTGATTCTCATTGAAGTGCCCCTCCACACAAATCTCTACCTTTAGTATACTGTTCCTTAGCAAGGAGGTTAAGCTGGGAGCATACCATGTTATGATGTTATATTCAACATTCACAAAACATTTTCTGGATATAACCACCATCTATGGCCTTGGACTGAGCACCTGATCTCTGGTTGGTGATCAAGTCCCTTGAGGAATTCTCTTTGGCGTCACCAGTCACCAGATTAGGTTTGCCAGATCCCATCTTCTCCCTGGCAGGGGGATTTGAGGGACAGTCAAGAAGGCGGGGCACCCCTGACACAATGACATCATGCAGAGTGATGTCATCGCATCGGGGATGCAGCATCACGCACATACGCCTTCCCTTTAAATGGCTGGGAAAAAAGCAGCCATGAATTCGCCACTTGCAGGTGAGGAGTGGGTGGCCCCCCACTTGAAAAGAGCAGGTGCTCTGTGTGCCTGACCTGCAAGGCAGAAATTTGCAGCTTCTGGGGAAGGTGTGCATGGTGCCCTCTCTTCCCAAGGGGGGCTGTGGATGACTGTTGGGGGCAGAGCTTCCCCCACCGGCCAGCTGGCCAGTTCCTGAGGGGAACCCAAAAATCAGAGGATCCCCTGCCCTTACCTGAGGACTGGCATCCCTACACCAGAGTCAGTGCCACCACCAGGTTGATACTTGCTGCCTTCCCATCCCAGCTCCCTTAAGCTGACATGCCCTCCAGGTTCACAGAGGCTATTACTGTACCTTCTTGGAGTGCCTGGGGCATGACTGTCTATGTCCCACAGTCTCTTTGCAGGCAAACCTCCTCTGGGGCTCTAGAGCTTAAATCTCCCTCTGGGACTTCTTGCTCACTGACCTGATCCATTTCTCCATCAGCCTCCCTTCTTTCCAGCCAAGTGCTGCTGCTGCTGCAGTCTGTGAGCAACACTTGTGCCCCTTTGGCACCCATGTCCTAATGAAGCCTGTAGCTATGGTGGAGCCTCCCGGGGCCTGGCCCCCAACTTCCTGCCACCACCACTTTGCCTTCTTATTGAGCCCAGGCCTTCAGACTCTCTGGGCCACCTGGAGGATTCCCCACTGGAGCTGACAGCGGTGTGGGGCTCCCAGATGAGGCCAGCACTTTTGGCAGTGCTCAGAGAAGAAAGGAAGCCAGGGGCTGGGAAGCACCGCAAGTTCTCATGGGAGAGGGCAGGGTCCCACAGGGCATCTGAAGGGGCTCTGGGGTCAGGCTGATCTCTCCCCCCCCCAAGCTGGTGCCATATGCATTTCCATGCAATCATTGCCTGGCTGTGCAAAGCACATCTTCCCATGCAAAATGTGTGTGAGTCTCCCTCCCCCCTTCTTTTTCCTAAGGGGGGCACTTCAGAGAACCAGTTTGGTGTAGTGGTTAAGTGCGCGGACTCTAATCTGGGACAACCGGGTTTGATTCCCCACTCCTCCACTTGCACCTGGCTGGATGACCTTGGGCAAGCCATAGCTCTGATAAGACCTGTTCTTGAAAAAGGGCAGTTACTGTCAAGAGTCCTCTCAGCCCCACCTACCTCACAGGGTGTCTGTTGTGGGGAGGGGAGGGGAAGGGAAAGGAGTTTGTAAGCCGCTCTGAGACACCTTTGGGTAGTGAAGGGCAGGGTATACATCCAATCTCTTCTTCTTCTTCTCTTCACACACACCTGTAAAGCCACTTGGCAGGAAGAGCCAGCCAGCATGGCTTCCAGCAAAGTTTTTCCTCAAGGGGGTGTGTGTTTTCCTGGGGCAAATTGGAGTGGGGGAGGAGCCGGCCCACAGTGTTTGCTTTTCCTGGTCATGATCAGATGTGGGCATGTGGAAGTGCTGGGGGTCGTCTTGGGATCAAGTGTCCTTGGAAGCCTTGCCACAGTCTGCCCATTTTTTGAACGCACCCGATTGCCTGATGTTGAACCGGCCTCTTTGGGGGCTTTCTTTCACCCTTCCCCCAGGACCTGATCCTTTTGAGTGAGGATGCTCAGGATTGAACCTGGGACCTTCTGCATCCAGCCACCACATGGGTAGACCAGCTGGGGCAGTCGTGAGTTCTTTTATTTCAGTGCTCCCCTGACTTATTTAACAGCCCCTGAATTAAAAAATCCTGGCTATGGGCCTGGTCCTACCCCTCTCTTGCCAGCTCCCAGCTGCCTTTTGCTCATGTGGTTGGCCAAAGCAGGCCCCACCCTCCTGCTGGCATCAGGGTGTCCCTCATAGCCCAGCCATGTTTCCTTCCAGCCATGCCATCAGGAGAGTCCCGACACTGCCTGGGCCCTACCAGGCCATCTGGGCAGCCACATAGGAAGACAGTAATCATCTCTAGCAGGTCTGGAAGGATTCAAGGACAAAATGGTGGTAGATCCATGACTGACTGTCTTGAATGAAGCAGGTGTCGTCATTTGGATTGGGAATGAGTTTAACTGTCTCTTCCTGAATCACTTTTCTATTCTCAGTCCCAGACCTGTTTTTCACATTGTGGAAGAAAACATAGGTACCAATATGGTGCTTATACATTTCACTCACATGGCAAACAAAAGGAAGGGGAGATTTATGTGGGAAAGTGTGTGACAGTAAAGGGTTAACAAATTCTCTCCATACACAAAGATCCCAGTTCAAATCAGAGCCCTCCTAGGTTGCTATCAGCCTTTTAAAAATAATCATGTCTCATTTGCCCTGAAAGATAAATAGAACTGCTAGAGAACAACAATGTGGAAAGTCTGGAGAAACAGGTAAATTTAGCCTTCAGACAATAAAACTGAAGAGGTGCATATCAAAGGTTTTCCTAGAACCAGTGTGGTGGTAAGAGTCAGACTAAAATCTGGGAGACCCAGTTTCAAATCCCCATGCTGTCATGGAAGCTTGCTAGGTGACCTTGGGCATGCTCTCGGCCTAACCTACTTCACAGGGGATGCTCTGAGTCCCCAGTTGGGAGAAAAGTGGGGTAGAAATGCAGTAAATCAATACAATAATTAAAATATTGTTCATTCCATCCACTGCTAAAAAGTCAAGAACCACTGAGCTTAAAGAACAGGAAATATGCCACTGTTAAATATTAGGGGAAACTTCGTAAGAACAGTTAAACGATGGAATAAACTGGTATAATATTTTCAGTGTAAGGGAAGATCTATTGCATGCCTTCAGTTTTTATGCTCTAATATTATTTGATGAGTGTGTAATATGATATCCTCCTGCCAACCTAGCAGTTCGAAAGCAAGAAATAGGTACTACTTCAGTGGGAAGGTAACAGCGTTCCGTGCACCTTGGTGTTTAGTCATGCCGGCCACATGACCACGGAAACGTCTTCAGACAACGCTGGCTCTTCGGCTTTGAAACGGAGATGAGTACCGCAACCCTAGAGTCGGACTCGACTGGCTTTCGAGCAAGAGAACCTTTACCTTTAATATGATATCCATGTGTGAGGAACCACATGTGAAGAGATCCTTGACTGCTTTCCCTTACATCATAGTACCTTGGATGCCTGTTCACATCTTGTTCATGTTTTGGAAACTGTCAGTATTTCTGAAATATTGCAAGAAAGAACAATAACAGTGCTTGTTGTTGTTCAGTCATGCAGTCAAGTCTGACTCTTTGCGACCCCATGGACCACATCACGCCAGGCCCTCCTGTCTGTCGTCGTGCTCCGGAGTTTGCTTAATTTCATGTTTATTGTCTAGATAACACTGTCTAACCATCTTATCCTTTGCCGTCCCCTTCTTCTTCAACCTTCAATCTTTCCCAGCATCAGGGTCTTCTCCAGGGAGTGCTCCCTTCTCATTTGGTGGCCAAAGTATTTGAGCTTCAGCTTCAGTATCTGGCCTTCCAGGGAACAGTCAGGGTTGATTTCTTTTAGGATTGACTGATTTGATTTGACAGTGCAGTGCTAAGCAAATTTAGACCCTTCTAAGTCTATTGACTTGAATGGGCATAGAAGGGTATAACTCTGCTTAGGACTGCACTGCAATTGTCTTTTTGTGTGTTGTGTGTTGGTCCTCCCGAATTACTATTTATTGATTATCATGACAGGATACAGAAGTGAATGATGGAGAGTTGCTGTCCTCTGTGTATCCAGATCACACCTTTAGTTTGGCTGGTTAAAATGAATTGAAACTAATGTAGATGAGAATGTGAAGGAAGTGCATAGAAAACTAATAACATTGCATTGAGCATCTTGCTTGTATATAAATCTTTTTTAGGGATGCCTCTAGTTTAGATATTGATGATATTCTGCCATCATAAATTGAAATAGTAGTTAATAGATATCTCAAACAAGTATGGGATTGATTCCTTGGCTTAGTATAATATTTGGCATGTGATCTTTTCTTTTGCAGTCAAGAGATGAAAATTAATCTCTTGTTCCATTCAAAATGGCTGGCACTGATTATATGAAAAGGAACACCAGTGGACATCTGGACATGTCATTTCTAAAATAAATATCCAGTATGGTATCTGGGAGACATGAATATTGCTCAGAGTCATTTTGAATGGGAATGGGCAAAATATGTATAGAATAGAGCATAGAACTGGTAACCTGTTCACTGGTAAACAAAACATGTGGCAAATATGGATGAATGGGTTATGTCGGATAACATATTGCCCCAAAACCTTGGCAAGGAAAACATGTGGAGAGGACAGCTTCAGCTTTTGAATATTTGTGTGTGTGTGTAAACCTTTCTCACTGTACACACCCGCTCTGGTTCTTCTATTGTTCTCCAAACAGGGCAACAGTGTGATAGCTTTGTTAATTATTTGTGAGAGAAACATGATGCAACCAATGTTCCCTCTAAACTGTGGAGTCTTGTGAGCAAAAAGATTCTACTTTGTGAGCTACTGGCATTAAAGTTGTGAGCAAGTGATTTGGCTACTGCATAAATTAGTCTGCTCTGGAGCCCTCCTTCCTGAGCCAAGGCAAAAATGTGTGAGCTGGAGGCTAAAAAACTGTGAGCTGGCTCACACTAACTCAGCTTAGAGGGAACACTGGATGCAACTATAGTTGTTCTACTTGGAAGGGTATGCATCTTACAATTCTAAAATTACATTGTAACATTTTTCCTGTCTCTGACCACCATGGCAGCATGCAATGCAAAAGAAACAGTAAGATCACAGAGTCATTCCTGTTCTGCTGTCTAAATCTGAATGCATACAAAGTCACCCCACCAGCATGTGCTGCATCACTCTATCAGCTATCTCTAGGAAATCAGTCAGTTCTTGCTTCTTTGGCTTTGCAACCTATATGCCAACACTAAGCCTTGACATACAGCCACAGGTGGATGTTTGGCCATATCAGCTAGTCTAAAGGTCATAGAGACATTTGCTCGTGTTGGATTTCTTGCACTTCAAGCATGATGTCCAACAATTCAAACTAATGAACCGTTTTGTCTAAACACTACTTTTCCACGACAACTTGCACATTATCAAATTAGTGTGACTGTGTACTGCTGTTCTCGGAGTTTACGGTGCGTTTCGACATGTGATTTAAGCAAAGGTCAGAGCTACAAGACAGAAATGGCAAGGCAGTTATAAGCTATCACATGAGATGGGGAATGGCAGCCTTCCCTAAATCTGGCTTTTAACACGTACTCATGTGGTAGTCACTTGGTGCAGTTGCTCTTTGGTCCCTGCGGAAAAAGACATGTACTCCTCCTCTCTGTCAGCATTTTATGCTGTATCTGATTGTCGAATTGGTGATGCATGCCAATCACAACAGCAACAGAACCAGATGACTCACATGCAAGAGAAGAGCTGCTTCTGTCTGCTCAGGAGATTTTCCAAAAATTCAGAAAATAAGATTTTTTTAATTAATTCCAAAGGGGGGGGGGATCCAGAATGGAGTGATAAGGACTGAACATGCTTCAGAAAGCCAAGAATGTCAGGAAGGGCAGAAAGTCAGCGAAAGAGGAAACTGGTTTGCTCAGGCCTCTGAGAGTATCTAACAAATAAGTTTTGGTTTGGGTGAGGATTGCCACCTCATTTTATTCCAAACATGCCACATGATTCATTACAGCATGATTGTCCTATGTCTGAGGTGGTCCTATATGGTGAGCATATTCTGACATCCCAACTGTGAGTCTTGAGGTTTCTGGACAGCCAGATATCCTTTGACCAAATTCCTTTCTGTTTGTTTCAAAGTTCTGTCAAAGCCAAAATCAACTGAGTAGAAATGTTTGAGATATTAGGAAATGCAAAGAAGGGGTAAGATAATTATTTATATCATCATTCAGAGGGAACCTGTTGTGATATTCCCTGCTTCGTATGCTTGAGGCACTGAAAAACACACTTGTCTTTCTTTTCCCATAAAGCTGCGCTGGATATCAATGACAGTAACATAATAGCTGCTTAGCAATCTGTTCCATTTGCTTTTGTGTAGATGAGCAGCCATGAGCAGGTAACTGAAAACCTACAGTGGGCACAACTGTTTGCGTTATTGTGGATCACTGTTTTAAGGAAGGTAACTGTACACAAATCCTGTTCTTCAGTGCCAGAAGCATAACACATTTTCAGACTGCAGCTGCCTTTCGCATTTTCACATGTGTTGTGCTGCTTCTGATGATCGTGCTATTGGTGGGATCAGTGCAGGCTTTCCCTCCTGGGTTCCCACTGTTCCAGAGTTGTGAGTTTTTTGCAGAGACACTGAAGTGTTTGAGCACTTCAACAGCCTTGTTTGCTCCACCTTTCTTACATGAGAGTAGCCCCATTTACTCTTGTGTAAAGCACAGTAGCCTCTCAAACAGCAACTCTGAAGCAGCAACTCAAACAGCAACTCTGGAGCACAAAATATAATTTATTTGCTCAGTCACTTGGCTCCTGACATTTTCAAACTGAAAACGTTAAAAGAATGTAACAAAAAGAAGAAGGGTTTTCCCAACTGGGGAAAAAGGTACAAAGGGTCAAGAGACAATCTGGTGGATTTTGTATGAGAGTAGCACCACTGGCTTTGATAATATGTCTACTCTCATGTAAAGCAAGAGGGGGACATGATCGTGGCTTTCTCAGGCTGGAGAGAGAGGCAGAGAGAGGAGACCTGACTGACCAGACCAGACAAACACACACACATGTGCTCATGAGGCAGAGCAAAGGGGAAGGTGCCCCCAATGAGAATGACTGCTTGTTTCAACATGGTCACCTTCCAGTGCTGAAATGTTTCTCCACTGGGATGCAATGTAAAAAAAATGCACCAACCCCCCCCCCTTTCTAAGCAGGTTTTGGTGGGTGGGATGTGCCTGAAGTTACCAATGTGAAAAACTTAGTTCAGATTACAAGCAGGGGCTTTGTGGCAAATACATTTTACTTTGGGGGGGGGAAATGTGGGAGAAACCATAGTTTTTTCTTCAGTCTTACGAACACAGCATTTTCATCCTCTGCCTAAAAGCAAGAGGATATCAGACCTTGTTCTTTCAATACTCAAGTAACAGAATGCGGAAAGGCTATTTCAGACCTATGAAATGCTAACAGTATTCCACTCGATTGCAGTGAAACCTAACCTTTCTCAAATATACCCAGCTATTTACTCTACACTCTAACTGTATTTTTGCTGGCAAATACTCAATAGGAGCTTTTGAGGCAAAGATACATAGGTATTTATTTATTTTAATTAAAACAAATCTTTACCCATCCCTTTAGGCTCAAGGATGAGCTCCAATAATTTGAAATGAAAAAAATAGGCTTACATAATAATCAAAGATGTTACTAAAATAACCTCACACTGACCACAAGAAAGGCTGATGTTTTCTGGAAAGAATAAAGAGGACACAGCTATCCAGGGCTATTTTTGGGCAGGAACGCACAGGAACGGAGTTCCGGCTGGCTCCCGAGTTGGACACGCCCAGCAGGAACTCATTAGCATAACAGGCCACACCCAACAGCAGAAACTCATTAGGATTGTCTACATTAGGGGTGTGTGGCCTAACATGCAAAGGAGTTCCTGCTACAAAAAAAGGCCCTGGGTTTTGACAACAAACAAGGTAAACAGAATAACAAGCAAAAGGTGTGTGTGGCTGGATAACCACACTTCTGGTAACATGTGGGTGCGGCCTAATGTGCTAATGAGCTGTGCTGTCAGGGGTGTGGCCCAATAGGCTAATGAGTTCCTGCTGTTGGGTGTGGCCTATTATGCTAATGAGTTCCTGCTGGGCTTTTTCTACAAAAAGAGCCCTGCTGAGCTATCTCAATTGGATTACTAAACCAAATCTGGCAAGTTGCAACAGCAAAAGAGTTGAGGTCAGGGACATGATGATGTCACTCCCAGGAACAACTACAGATTTTCCAGGGATTCCTAGAGCTACTGCTGTTGTTTCCGAGTTTTCCCCAGAAGTGACATCATAATGCTTGCATTACTGGTGAGAGGTGCCCCCCCCCCGCCTGCTTGGAGCAGTGGCAGGCAATGGGAGCTTGGCCAGGGGCTTAGTAGCCCTATTCCTGAAGTATGTTGAATTTGTATTTACTTTGTTAGACTATGACATGTAAATATATTTATATCCTTTTCATAGAAAGGTAATTTGTACTTCATAAAGAACCTGGTTTTTATTTTATGGGAGCGGAAATGGATTATTTATGTAACTCATGTTTTTTTGTTAGGGTTTTTGCCTTCTCTTGGCTTCCCCCAAGATAGTTCTAACATACATGTTTCAATGTCTTACTTTCCTTATCTGTGTGTTTTACAGACTTTAAAGGTCCCAAAACCAGATAAATGTCCAAGGATCAGAGAATGCCAGCCTATTTTAGACTTGCATTTTGGACCCAGCTTTTCTTTCCAAGGTTAATGGGATTGATATACTGAGTGGTTAGGTGCTTAAGCCATGAACCAAGAAATCCCTAATTAAACCAAAGCCATGAACTTCCTGGATGCCTTTAAGTGAATTTCAATCAGCCTCAGCCAGCCATTTTTAACTTGGGAATAACGGTACTGGCTAAGCTATAAGGATGTTATAATGATAACAGACAAATGTACATAAATAAGGATGGGCATGAACTGGGAAAATGTGGTTCGGTTCGTGGTTCATGGCATGCCCAGTTTGTGAACCACAAACCATCATGAACTTCTAAGGGCTAAACAAACTGGTTCAGTTTGTGAGGTTCATGATGCAGTAGAACACTCCCCTGGTGTTCTAGAGATGCCAAACTCACAAGGGATCTCCAGCTGACTCTCCTCTACCTGCCCTCCATTTTTGGTGAGGATTGGATTTACAGGGTTCGAGTTACGGCTCCCCAAAGAAGGTGCCTCCATCCTCCAAAAACAGGGGAAAACCCCAACACAAAACCAAGGGCAATAGAAGCCCAGAAGAACAGAATCAAAGTCCCAGAGAATCTCTGCAGCAGAAACTGAAGGGGGGGTCATTTTTGCAGGCCCAGCAGAAGCAGTGTCACTGTGGCAGTACAAACCCAACAGGACTAAGGTCAAACCAAAGAATCTCTGTAGTAGAAACTGAAGGGGGAGGGGGATTTTTGCAAGCCCAGCAGAACCAGCTCACTGTAATAGTGCCCAGCAGAATCCAGTGCCATTGGGGGCAATGGCTCAACAGGACTGATGTCTAGCACAGAGTCACACTCCAAGCAAAGAGGGTTGGAAGCCTATCAGAACCAGTACAATGAACAGAGTGCCCAGCAGTACCAGTGCAATCACAAAGTGCACAGCAGAACCCAATGCAAGTGACATTGCAAGCTTAAAAGGACTGATCTCAAAGCATAGAGTCACAAATCCAAGCAAGGGGGGTTGGGATTTTGCAAGCTCTGAGCAAGATAGGGACACTGACAAAAGGGGGGAGGAAACCCTCTTGAAACTGACATGCCTAGTTTGAAACTGACCACAATGTTTCCTAGGCTGGAGCATTCCCCCCCCCATGCTTTGAAGTTTGGTAAAAAATTTGTTTGACCAGAGACATTCTGTCTGAAAATGTATCCATTCACGAACTGACATGAACCTCCACAAACAGCTTGAACATTTCTGAAAAGTTTGTGCTGGTTGACCTGCCATGAACTTCACTTTGTGAGGCATGAACTGGGCAAAATTTGTCACAAACTTTAGTTTGTGGCCATCCCTACACATGAAGGGTTTTGAGCTTTTAGGGAAAGAACTATAGAAACAGCAGATGTACTATCCTGAGAATTGTTATGTCAATAAAACCCAAATCTATAGGTCTTCCTACAAGAAAGAAGACCATTCTTTCAAGATGGTCTAATTTACGGTAATCATTCTTGAAGTCAACCAGAGCTACAGACTTCCCAGAATGCCTTCTTAACAGCTGTTCAAGACTTAGCATTACTCTCATTAAACCAATCAACTCATGGTGTAACCATTAAGCTATCCTCACTGCAATAAGGCATATCTTTTGTTTGCTGACCAATTCCAGTTTTTAGAACATTGCACTTGCAGCAATGCAAGAGGAAAACAGGAGGAAATTGGATTTATACCCCCACCCTTCACTACCCAAAGGAGTCTCATAGCAGCTTACAATCTCCTTCCTCTCCCCACAACAGACACCCTGTGTGGCAGGTGGGGCTAAGAGGGCTCTTTCAAGAACTGCTCCTGAGAGAACAGCTCTGAGTGAACTTGTAACTGACTCAAGGTCACACCAACAACTGCATGTGAAGGAGTGGGGAATAAAACCTAGTTCTTCCAGATTAGAGTCCATGCTCCTAACCACTACACCGAAGTGGCTCTCAGAAGATGGAGCTCTATTTCCAGGCTTCTCAAGTTTCAGGAGCTCCCATGAATTATATTTCTGATACAAAATTATATTTCTGGTATCAATCTGGTTCAGATTGTCAGCCAAAGCCTTAAGTGTTGCTAGGTCTTCAGAACAGAGCAGTTGGATGCATGTCAATGAAAGGACTGGAAGAAACTTGCTTTGGAAAAAAAGAGGGCTAGTGTTTTCAGGATTCTACACTAGTTGTCCAGTTCTGCCAAAATCTATACCAGACTCACACAAACATTGATTAGACTTCCCTTCTGTCCATACCAGTCTGATCTGAACTGCCAATGTGGATGCATTTGAAGCTAAACACTCACTCAGTGTAAAACAAAATGATTAAGATTCTTTTTCTCTTTTTTGGTTTCCAAGTATTCTACACACAATCAAACCATTCAAATTTTGTTTATTACTATCTTGTAATGCTTATTGGGATTCTCTCTCTTAAGCAATATGGTCAAAACAACATCATTTCAGAAAGTCCAACTGGAATAACGCTACATTAAGTGAAATTCTCACGTTAGGTTATACAGCCTTCATTTACAAAAATATATATATAAACATGAACCTGAAGACAATTAGGCTCTAACTTGTATCCTTCATTTTATAACAGTCCATATCAGCTCAGTGGTGTCAGTAAGAGCCTGTTTAACACATACATCATAACAACTCTGGAGTCTAGATCTGACTCTGTGCAGACACAAATAGTCTTCATATTGCTCATTACAGAAAAGCCCCCCTATTTAACCTATGAACTGAGTTCTAGCAAAATGTTCTGGTTAATAATACTAATAGATCATTTGATGTATGGTGCATGGTTCTTGTGCTCTTGTGTAGCTCCCATACATCTTGATGGTGCATGTACAAGGGAACTTCCCAGGAGGCTATGCCCATGGTCAATATTTATAGTAAAAGCATGTCCAGAGGGCATAATTTGGAGAGGAAGGAAGGCTCTGGTACCCTAACCCAATGCATCAGAGCCCTTCAAACCAATCCTAGTTCTGATTCCTATTTGTTCACCTGACAAAATAGGAACATCATGGGATGAGCTCAGGTGGAGGAATGGTGTGCAAATATCCCAGGCAACATGGTACCATAAATTGGAGGGGGGGTGCTTTTCTTCTTTCCATTTTAGTGATTATGCCAGAACAGGAAACTCCCGTGCAGAGGGCATGCCTTATTATTGAGTCATAATGCCATTCCCTCTTTATTCACTTGCTATATATAATCTTTACCCCCAGAAATACTGGGGGAAGGGGAATGAAGCTTTACCACAAAACAAATGAATGCAATAAAATCTGAAGAGGCTAAAGCTTCACATCTCCATAACTTGATAAGGAACAGCAGCTGTATTTAATTTTAACTTGATGTGCTTCAGAACTCATATTCATATCAGTATTTAATGATCCAAACATAATGGTCCTGTGCAGAATAATTACTTATTATGAAGGAGCAAACTTCATGTGCATTCCTTTTAAGCAATGCTGGGGGGGGGAATCTTGCATTGGTTCTAAGAGTTGACATTGCTGTCCTTTGGGACATACTGAGATTAAATGTTAAATACTTCACATAGACAGCAGGGTCTTTACTCCTTTTTGATGGATTCCTTACTTCTCTTGCCCTCATAATAAAGCCAGTACAATGAAAATAAGTACATTGCAAAGCAAACAATTAAATCATAGTGGTACAGAGTTACACAAAACACAATAAACAAGAGGAAATAAAGTATTTTGTAACCAATTTGCTTTAAAACTAGGCATTCAGCACCTAAAGTACAAGCTCCATTTTGCTGGCCGGAAGTTTCTGCATGATTGAACATTGGCTGGTTGTCACATCCTTCGGTATTCAAGTTCAATATTTTCCTTTCTTTTATACCTTCAGACTCAGAGCTTGTCTCTTCCCTTTCTTCAGTGGGCTCACTGATTAAAATGGTTGGCCCTAAAAACTTTCCTACTTTGAGCTCTGATTGTTGGACAAACTCACCTACATTTCTTTCTCCCTCCACACCAGAAGGTAATGGTGCTGAACACTGAAGATCTCCAAGTTCAACTTCTGAGGAAATATTTGGAATAAAATCAGTTATTATACTTGTTGGACTGAAGACACATCCTGACCTGGCTGAAATACTGACTGAAGATTCTGTGTATGGATGGGATGCATTGCCTCTTTCAGCAATATAAACTTCCATGGACTCTTCAGAAGCTGGGGTTGATGTACTTTTGTAAGAGCTAGACACAGCATTTTTATTGGAAGGAGAAATTTTGTGTTCAGTTTCAGTATCTACATGGGGAAATGTTCCCCAAATGCTTTCCTCTCCAGCCTGTTCATTGTGCAGGCCTGGCTGAGAATACTGTGAAGCATTCAGAATTTTTTCAGAAGATAAATCCTGCTCCATGATTACATTTCCTTCTACAGCAGAAGTCCATAATATTTCACCTAATGGTGAATCATTTCCACTGTTATGTTCTGCTCTGGCAAGCTTTTCGCTTGCATTGGGTACTGACATCATTTCTCCTTGCGCTGTTTCATGTGTGCGTGCATTATAAATATCTGAAACTGATTCCTTTTCAAATTTGGTGTCATATAATACACCCACTGTATTGCATTGACAAAGAGGATAATGGGAACCATCATTTCTCCCTTCATGTATATCAAACACTGTTTCCTTTTCCTCTGTGGGCCTGTCACTTAGTGCAGTCTCTTGAGGTAGCTTAACAATTACTGCTTTTTCACCAGCAGACATTTTTTCTGGAGTACTTTCTGATGTCATTTTAATTATATAAGCTGCTGTACCTGCCTCGGCTTCCCCTGTACTATCGTACTCAGCTACAGAAGACTCTTCATATCTCACCAGGTCTTGGCAGGTAAACAATTCATCTGTGGGAGTTACATTCAAACATCTTGTATTATCTCTAATTCCCCACATGGCTTCACCACCTGTTCGCTCTTTCATTTGCACTCTTTTATTGGCTTCACTTTCTCTTTCTGCCAGTTGACTTTCTAAGGCATTCCAACTTTGATTTCCCAGCCCAACCCTATTGCTCTCATTGTCAGTTATAACCCTGTCAGGTTCATTTTGGCAGGGCTCTGCCTCCAAAATACTTATGTTTTCTGGGTTGCAGCTCTGACAGTACTTTCTTTTTTCTACATTACCCCCAGCATCAAACACATCCTCTTGATTTATTGATGCAAAGTGTGTAGAGATTCCTTCACCTTTTGTTGTTACAGAATTGGGGTTACTTGTGCAAAACTCAATGATATGAGTGTCTTCTGAATGGTTGTCCATCATGTTAAAATCTTTACTTAAAACTGACCTTTCTTTTTCTTTGTTTCTTTTTATGGAGCTTTCTTTACCATTTAACAATGGAAGCCCTATTGATTCATGAATTGCCTCAGCTTGTATTTCACCTAGCTCACTAGAAGGCCTCACCACTTCTCCTTGGCTTACCTCAGCTGCTATGCCAAATTCATAACTATTTGTGGAGGACAACCATGACTGATTTTGTATTTCAGTAAGGTATTTTGTATCAGCAGGATTTGTTGTTAAAGGGTGCGCTTGTTCTTCTTCTGAAGGGTGTTCTAAAATGCTCAATTTGATTTCTTTTTCCATATCAGTATTATATTCTGCCTTATATTTTTCTTCTACATCCTCTCCTTTGGTATGTGGACTTCCTAAGGAAGTTATTGCTACATCAATATCAGCAAAGGTGTTGTCATGTAATGTTCCTCTTAAAGATGGCTGGTTTTTGTTTTCAAAGATCTCCTTTTTAGGTTCATTTATGACAGTGTTTTCCAAAGATGGCTCACAGGTTTGGGGGAAAGTTTTGTGCACATATTGCTCATGAACTGGCTTCATGTTGTCACCCCATCCACCCAATATACTTTCTTTTAATTGGATTGGTTCACCATGATTTAAGGGAACTGTTTCTGATCTTCTTTCACAAACTTCTTGGTGCTGATCATAATCATGCTCACTGATGAACAGCCTCTCTATTGTTTTACTTCCTGGAGTGCTATCGGTTTCATCTTTGGGAACATCTGTATTACTCATTCCTTGTTTGCTTGACATAACATCTGTAATATAGGCAGCCTCATTTTCCTTTGTTCCAGGCCAACACTCCTGTGATAAAAGGGTTTCACTAGTACTGGAACATTCCAAAGATTGTGCACTATTGTTTACTGACTCTACTGCAGAACCTTTCTCAGGGGGTAACTGGCCATAAGCATATACTGTGGAATACTTCTGGGTAATCTGCAATTCTTGCTCTTGTATAAGATGTTCTGTCAAAGAACTGATAGGCAGGGGTTGCCTAACCAAGCCAGAGCTGACTTTCTCCCCCAAATCTTGTTGGTCATTTGGAAATTTAACTGGCTTGGATATGTATGTATTGTTTTCATCTCTGGAAGAACCTCTGGTTCTTGTGAAGTGATGTCTGAGCTGGAACAACAGAATCAAAAAGAATGGTTAGAAAATGTGTGTGTGTCTAGGGAGCATTCATACATGACTGTATATCTGTTCATCCATCCATCCATCCATATGTCTACAAGTGGAGATATTACAAAGCAATTGTGTTCAGACAAAAACATATTTCAGGAAAACATGTTGTATGTCAGTTACAAAATGTACATTGCATGTATTTTTTTTAAAAAAAATAAAAGGCTTTAGATGGCTGAGAAAAGGCCAAAAAATAACATAGCATGTAATACTACCCAACCCTCTTTCTCACAGCCCCCCCCCACTCTCTTTCTCTTTATTCATGAGCTCAGTAAGCTGCAAGTCCATTTCATACAAATGAATCCTAAAGAGAATACATTCTGTACAAGGGAAGCTCAACTAATTCACGGGCATGTTTTATTTTAAAGTGAGTACATTGACACAGTATATCAAGCTGTACGCATTGTCCAGTAAAATAAAGATACTTTTGCACACTGACAAATACGATGAGGATTATCTCTGCTTCATTCCTCTCAGGGCCCTTTTACTGGCTTCAGACCTGAATGGTTTAGAGTCCTCAAAAAAAGTGCAAAACAAGTTAGCAAAGCAAAGGCCAGAAACTAAGAAGTTTCTTCCCTCTCTTCCAAGTCTCACATTATATTATTCAACTGCGTTTGCTTGTCAGGGCATTCTTGCCTTGCTTCCCAGTCGTCAGACTGATGGTTCCATACCAATCAATTAGAGGATAGTTTCTTGGGCACCTCTTATTACATTTACACTTGCGGCAGATACCCCCATTACAGTATCTCTTATTAATATGTTTTCTGCAAAGCCTCTGCAAACTATTAATAGTAAAACGTCACTCAAAGAAAAGGGAAGGAACTAATGTTTCTGCAAATTCTGTTTTAATGACCCTCTGCCATCTGGTACTCAAATGTATCTGAGCTCTTCAGTGATGCCAACTGTCAGGATTTAATAGTGAGATGCCTGGTTTTTTTCCCCTCTCTCTCCCTCCTCATAACTGACATTTGCATGATCTCAATAATTATATGCAAATCTTACGATTTCCCCTTCTTCTCACATAAGGCTCATGTTACTTGTCAACTGCTGAGCTGTCTTGTGAGCCATTGCCTATGGGTTTCAAAGATTTGGTTGCATTTCCATTTATTATAGACCTCCATTGTTTAATTCATTACACAGCACATAAGGTAAATTAAAATCAGAATGACACACAAATATACTCCTCATTTATTTTACGGATTATCATTGTGATTTTTTTTAAGCGAACTTTTATTTGAGGCTATTTATTGTATAAGTATACTGTTGGGTGTACTGCAATATATATATATATATATATATTGCTGTCTCTTTTTAAAAAAAATATGGAGATGTTGATTTTCTGACAGTGAAGGATCTCATAGTGGGTGACAACTTTGAACTTTCCTAAAGTTAGAGTTAGAAAGGCTTCACAATTATGAATAAAGAATCTATTCACCACATTATCCACCTGGGCTGTGTGGTACTCTTATTCCCTAGTGTTTCAGTTTTCATGTAGTTAAAAGGAATCACCATTATTCTCCATAGTTATTTATCCTATGCATATAACTGATCCTGCTCCAAACCAACTGCTGTGTGTCAATGGCTGCCTTTCCTTCCTTGGCGACCTAAAATGCAAGTTGAAGCCAACCTTATTTTGTAAAAGCTGTGCAGTGTAAATTGCCAGTGGAAATGTTCTGTTTTGCAACTGGCAGTTACTAGTCATGTCCATGATGCCTGAAGGAACAAAATGACTTAAACGGGTTTGTAAGACCCCACCTACCGGTAGTGCCCCTTCTCCTGATCCAGAATTTGTTGATCATGGAAGAAAAGGGAAATTCCAAAAACCAAACAAACTGCAGAGTAATGAGATACAACAAAATTCACCTCACCCAGTGGCCAGGTGTTATAAGCACCGGCTTCTCACAGGGTTGTAGCTGCTACATGGTAAGCCTCATAAGCAGCCACTTCAGGCTAGACAGTATCCCACCATGGTTTGTGTATAGCCCTCTAGATATAGATGTCTTACCGAACAGAAAATGTGTGTATTAAGTGTATACTGATTATAGAGGCTAGAAAGAGAAGACTCTGAAATATTATTCTTCTAATGTTTTCAAATAGTCACTTATAGCCTGTGATAAAAAAGAAGAGAGATGTTATTATTTTAAGACCACTCATATGTAATGAAATAGATCAGATCAATACACCTTATGCTGTTGTTCAAGTTACAGATGCAATTGAAGCTCAACAACAGACTTTAGAAGTTGGGGAGGATTTCACTCCTTTTGAAGAATAAATTCATACAAGAGAATAACACTTACCAGCAATTCTAATTCTTTTTCATTTTCTTCATTATCTTCCTCATTATGTTCCACATTTTTATCTTTTATGTTTTCTTTGCTTTGTTTAATTTCATTGTCATCCACATCCAAACAATGAATTTTGGGGATGTTTGACTCTGAAGGAGTTAACAAAAAAAATGCACCTGAATAATATCCATCAGGATGTTTTGTTACATTGTTTCTCTCTCTCTTTTTAATTAACATGTGCAATAAAGAAGAACTAATTGAGAGGGGTTTTATACCTGAAGCCCTGGAATTATTCCATATGTCTTCATCAGCCGTTGCCAATATTTCTTCTTTACTGTTAAATGAGAAAGGAAACTTGGTCATACTTTCCAAAATCATACTTGGAAATCCTTTTAGCTCTAAGCCTAATAACATCAAAGTTAATGATGCAAAATAAGTGATTAGAAATTTTGCATAAATGTAACATTAAATATGAGTTTTGTCATGTGGATGAGTGTCTCAAAGTGTCACCCTAGGACGATGCTGAAAGTTGTCAAGAGTAACCTAACCTTCTCCATATCCAACCAATAAGTACCTTGATTGGGTTTGAAGGCAGAGAACTAGAACATCAGTGCAATCAATTAATCATCCCATCCCTCGTGTCGCTTATTGGAACAAGAATATTCCTCAGACTATTTGCTCTTCATCACATGATTTTGATTCACTTTGGTCCCATTTTCAAGGCACCTTCACACATTTCCTCTGTTCTCCTATTGTTGGTATGCATGTCCTGAGGGTGGGGACTTAACAGATGAACCATATATATTGTCTCTTTTTATTATTATCGAGACACTCAGGTCTCAAATGCTTGTTTTCATATCTTGCGGTAGCCTGCTGTGCTACATCTTGAGAGCGTTCATTTGAAGTAACGTTGTATTTGTCCTTCCTTTTAAAAGATGCAAAAAAAGAATACTATACTAGACAGAGAATGTTTGATATGTTGGCTCCAAAGAAGCAAAAGATAGGTCTCTGAATGAGTCAGATGATGTCTTTGCAGGCTAGAGGCCTGCAGCTTGCAAACTGTGTGTACTTTTTTTTGCAGACAGTAAGTAACAGGGGGACTGTCGAGGAGGAGGGACTGAGGGGACAAAATTAAGCGGGCACAAGTCAGCTGGAGGACGCCTAAACCCAGCATCATGGGGCATTCATGTAAGACATTTTTTTAAAATCTTATATAGTTCCTACTGCAACCACAGGGGGCACAGGAAAGGCAGAACACAGTAAAAAAAAAAAAAGTCTGCCAGCTGGGCCTTTTAGCAAAGTTTACAAGGAGACTGAGGGAAACTGTTTGCTGATCAGATCCTATTAAACCCATCAGCCAAAATGGCATTGGAGCAAAATAAGACCAGCCAGGACAAGCTACAGTCCTTGCCAGGCAGCAGCCTTCTAACAAGGTGGGGGTACCAGGTCTGGGTTGAGGAATGCCTGGAGATTTTGGGGATGGAGCATGGGGAGGGGAGGGTTTGGGAAGAGGAGGGACCTCGGCAGGGTATAATGCTGTAGAGTTTACCCTCCAAAACAGCCATTTTATCCAGGGAAACTGCTCTTGATGGTCTGAAGATCAATGATAATACAGGGAGATCTCCAGGTGCCACCTGGAGGTCAGCAACAACCCCATGACATTATCTCCACCAGTCTATGATCTCCTTTTCTCTTTAGTTTCATTCAGCTACTGCTCAGCCAGATCTTGCAACGGGGCAGCCCTGTTAACGTGTGGCAGCAAATTAAAAATTAAAAAACCCTTTCATTGTATTTTCCTACGTTTGTCTCTTTTCCACACTTTTTTCCTTCATTTTGCTCTCTTCCTTTCATAATCTGCAATTCATGTATCCCCAGTTCTAATTTCTCTCCACCCCAGAGCGGCTTACATTATTCTCCTCTCCTCAGTTTTATTCTCACAACAACCCTGTGAGGTAGCTTATGTTGAGAGCGAGTGACAGGCCCAAGGCCACCCAGCAAGCTTCCATGGCAGAGTGGAGATTCAAACAAGGGTTTCCCAGATCCTAGTTGGACACTTTAACCACTTCACAAGTTTAGTTTCTATTGCAAATAGCAAGGAGGGGGAGGGGCGTTCGGGAGATAACCTGAGCCAAGATATTCCAGTTCCTTTCCATTTTTGGCCCTGGAACACCCATTATCATCCTGAAACTGGTGGCCAGTTTTGAGAGTCTTAGTTTTATTTTCTGAGTTATGCCTGCCTCAAATGGACAGACGGATGGACATGTGGATACTTTTATTATTATCAGTGCATGGTAACAGCCAGCCAAATTATTTCTTTTGTTATGAAATTTGGTTTGGATCATGGACATATGGGCGGAGGGGGCAGATGAAATCTTTGTTTGGGGGGCCATGGTGGCTCTCATCAGTCCTGGGTGGGGCTCAAAAGCTATGCCATTTGAAGAAATCTTTTAAAGATGAATTATGAATTCAAATGGTCTTAGGCCCTATAATGCCACCTTCTTCATTCTGGGCACCCTGGGATGACTTATCAATAAACAGGAGGCTGGCATTTTTTTAGTTCCAGGTGCTTACTTTGCTTGAGATTGTTGGGTCTAACCTAAACATGGGGGTTTCCTGTTTTATTACTTATGTAAGATTATTCACTACTAACCTCATCACATGGCAATGAGAATCAGCAACATATATGGCAGTCCTTTTCAAAGGTGCCTGTATGCAGTTACTCATTGCATACCCACTCAAAAAAAATATTCCACAGGTTAGGAAAGGCACAAATAGGTATAGGAAAAAGCCTGCATGGTTAACAAACAAAGTAATGGAAGTTGTAAAAGGTAAAAAGGATTCCTTTAAGCAGTGGAAAGCTAGTCACAGTGAGGCTGATAAAACGGAACACAGGCTATGGCAAATAAAATGCAAGTCTGTTGTCAGGCAGGCAAAAAGGGAATATGAGGCGCATATAGCAAAAAACGTAAAGACCAACAATAAAACTTTCTTCAAATACATTAGAAGCAAGAAACCAAAGACCTGAGTCAGATTGAGGTGACGAGAGAGGAGGTCCTAAAACTGATAAACAACTTAAAAACTGATAAATCACCAGGCCCAGATGGCATACATCCGAGAGTTCTGAAAGAACTCAATTGTGAACTTGTGGATCTCCTGACAAAGATATGTAATCTTTCCTTAAAATCTGCCTCCATTCCTGAGGATTGGAAGGTAGCTAATGTCACTCCCATCTTTAAAAAGGGTTCCAGGGGAGATCCGGGAAATTACAGGCCAGTCAGTCTGACGTCGATTCCGGGTAAATTGGTGGAAACCATTATTAAGGAAAGAATTAGTAGGCACATAGATGAACAAAACCTATTGAGGCAGACTCAGCACGGTTTCTGTAAGGGAAGATCTTGTCTCACTAACCTGTTAGTGTTCTTTGAGGGGGTGAACAAACATGTGGACAAGGGGGATCCAATAGATATTGTTTACCTTGATTTCCAGAAAGCTTTTGATAAAGTTCCTCATCAAAGGCACCTAAGGAAGCTCAAAAATCATGGGATAAAAGGACAAACTGTGTGTACTTTTTATGGATCAAAAACCTTTTCCAGGTTTGCAGTGCCAGCACAAGATGCTGACCAGTTTCTCAGTGAGGTCTTCCAAGCATAACACTCAGCTGTACCAGTAGTAATCCTGTCAATTGCTTTCTGAAGGATCAGGCAGATTGGTCCTTCATCCTGTCCACTAATTAATGACAGGGCAAAAAACAGTGAGCTTAAATACTGCCCACTGAATAGAATAAGAACCATGTCTATGAAAGGGCATTGCTACTATGCTCTTGCACAGCTCCTTTTAATTTTAACGGGGCAAGAAAGCTTCCCACTGGATTATGTCTTTAGATAGTATGAAGTCTACTCTATTTGAGTTGAAGTCCAAATAGATAATTTAGCATGACAGAAGGTGGTAGATTGGATGGCCCTCCATGGCATAGCCCACAGCCTCATCGAACCACGCAAGCCCCCTCGCCATGACAAGGCAGTGATCTATGAGGGGGCAAAATTGGGCTTGAAGCTCAACATCAAAAAAACTAAGATCATGGTATCCGGCCCCATCACTCCTTGGCAAATAGAAGGGGAAGTCATGGAAGTAGTGACAGATTTCACGTTCTTGGGATCCCAGATCACCGCAGACTGTGACAGCAGCCATGAAATTAAAAGATGCCTGCTCCGTGGGAGGAAAGCGATGGCGAACCTAAACAGCATGATAAAAAGTAGAGACATCACCCTGCCAACAAAAGTCCGCATGGTCAAAGCAATGGTATTCCCAGTAGTCATGTATGGCTGCGAGAGTTGGACTATAAGGAAGGCCAAGCGCCGAAGAATAGATTCTTTTGAACTATGGTGCTGGAGAAGACTCTTGAGAGTCCCTTGGACTGCAAGAAGATCAAATCAGTCAATCCTAAAAGTAATAAACCCTGACTGTTCCCTGGAAGGCCAGATAATGAAACTGAAGCTCAAATACTTTGGCCACCAAATGAGAAGGGAGCACTCACTGGAGAAGACCCTGATGCTGATTCAAAGAAGACGGGACGGCAAAGGATGAGATGGTTAGACAGTGTCATAGATGCAACGAACATGAAATTGAGCCAACCTCAGAGGACGGCGGAAGACAGGAAGGCCTGGCGTGATCTGGTCCATGGGGTCACAAGGAGTCGGAATCGACTGTGTGACTGAACAACAACAACATAGATAGGGACTCTGGGGCAAGTGATGCTCTGTCTTCTTGGTGCTTGGGGGGGTTAACAATGGGAGGGCTTCTAATGTCCTGGCCACACTGGTGGACCTCCTGATGGCACCTGGTATTTTTGGCCACTGTGTGACACAGCGTGTTGGACTGGATGGGCCTTTGGCCTGATCCAACATTGGCGTCTCTTATGTTCTTATGTTATGTTCACTGTTTGTTCCTTCTATCAGCTTTTTGAACACTGTAATTTGGAATGTTTTGACCTCATGGCTTTCATTGTTATCCTCAGCTTAAGAATCCACTCCTGGGTTTAATTCTGGCCCAGGAGGGGTCCTGACAGAGTCAAGCCCTTCAAGAGTGCTTGGATTTGAAAATACATTTAGTGAAGGAACATGGACTAGGTGACCTTCAGTTCCCATTCCATCCCTACATTTCTATTCTTCTCCCAACTATATGTACAGTCAAGTCAGAAAGGGTCCTCTGAAACCTTCACAGCAATGAACCAGAACAACATTGATTTCAACTGTTCACATGCAGGAGACGTCTCGGTTTGTCCTCTTTCAGGAAAATATTTATATGTCACCATTGTGAAAAGTTCTGATGTTATAATAAATTATAAATCTTTCCCATTCCATTTTATTCAAAAGTCTTACATGCACACTGATATAATTCTCCAAAAATATTCAGCAGCAGGTTGCTAAATTTAAACTTGGCTACAACAATCTACGTATGACCTGTCACCACCTTTTTATTTATAATCTATCTTCCACTTCTTTCCTCGGTGCACTAATATCTTATTTGCAGTGGAATAGTCACTGTCAACTAAGATCTTTACTATTTAAAAAGTGTCTGTGTTGTTTAACAGTATTTCTGCTTGTGGAAAAACAAGTATATTTTTCTACTATAGCTTCAAGCCGGAGAACTACCTTTTTATATTCTTGCTAAAGCTTATTTTTACTTGGGCACTCAGGAGGGATGCTTCGTAGTGTGTGTACACAGTGGGGTTTGGTACTCTGTACTGGGCATTGACCCAGGTCTTGTCCAGCCTCATTCACCCTTACCTAGCCTGATCTACCTAGAATTTGTATACATACTACTTTCTGCTGAACTCATTCCACAGTTTGCAGGGGGCCTCATTCAACACCTCATAAGTATACCGCTTCATAGGATACACTAACTGCCTGTGGATCTCACTTGCATATTTTCTCTAGGTGACATGTAATATCGCAGGATTGATTACAAGAAAAAGTTTACTGCAAAAGGGTTGACATACACAAATAGATATGTTACGGGAAATTGTAAGAATGCATAATGCTTATTGGTGAAAACATGACAACAAATATTCCTAGTCCTGAGTAAATAAGTGATAGAATTGGCATGACCATTAAGAATTGGAAGAATTTCATTGATCTTTCTAATGTTATGGATGTACATAGTGAAGAAAGCTCTTATGGGGAGGGGGGCAGATTGGATGAAGAATTTAAATGTTCTTCAGGCCTCTTTTTGTAGCAGGAACTCCTTTGCATATTAGGCGACACACCCCTAATGTAGCCAATCCTCCAAGAGTTTACAGAGCTCTTCTTACAGGGGCTACTGTAAGTTCTTGGAGGATTGGATACATTAGGGGTGTGTCACCTAATATGCAAAGGAGTTCCTGCTACAAAAAGAGCCCTGTAATATCTGCAAGGTGCTTCTAGTCTCCAGAAATATGCTGTTAAAATCTCAGAATGCAGCTCTATACCAGCCCATTCATTTGAGTTTGGCCCTGCAGTTCTGTAAAGACCACGGGGGGTGGGGCAGAGGAGTCTTTCCAAATCACTGTGTCATACCTTCTCTGTTAGTGACCCTATAAACATAGCAGTTTAAGACTGAGCAAGAGCTGGTAGCTGTAGCACAGGATGCAAGTATCAGGTCACCAGTTCCCTCTTCCCCTGAAGGTCAGGATGCTGTTTTCAGTATTTAGTAGCAAATGTTGTATTTCACACTATTCATTTCAGATAAGTTTCACTGCTTCCACAGTAAGCGGCCTCTATTTAAACTATAATTAAATCAGAACAGACCTTAAACTCTATTTGATGTTGGGCGGCCGGTCGGACTCCGACCCAGAAGATCTGCACCGAGCTTTACAGGCTGTGTCCGGATGGCTCAAGCTGAGCAGGTTGAAGTTAAACCCGGCAAAGACGGAGGTCCTGTGCGTGAGTCGGACCGGATCAGGGTTAGGGCTTCCGCTCCTGGCCTTCGATGGGGCACCCCTGGTGCCAGCTTCGGAGGTTAGGAGTTTGGGAGTGCTCCTGGACCCCACCTTAACGATGGAGGCCCAGGTGGCGGCCACTGCCAGATCGGCCTTTTATCATCTACGGCTGGTACAGCAGTTGGTTCCTTTCCTTGACCGCAACGACCTAGCCACAGTGATCCATGCGACAGTCACCTCGAGGCTGGACTACTGTAACGCTCTCTACATGGGGCTGCCTCTGGCACGAATCCGGAAGCTACAGCTGGTGCAGAATGCTGCGGCCAGGTTGTTGGTGGGCGCCCCGAGTTGGGAGCACATCCGACCTGTGCTGAAAGCGCTGCACTGGCTGCCTATAGCAGACCGAATTCGCTTCAAAGTGCTGGTGCTTACCTTTAAAGCCCTACATGGCCAGGGTCCGACTTACCGAGGGACCGCATTTCCCCATATATTCCCCAAAGAGCACTTCGGTCAGGGTCGCAACACCAGCTGGCGACCCCGGGCCCTAGGGAGGCCAAGCTTGTGACAACAAGGGCCAGGTCTTTTTCTGTGGTGGCTCCTACCTGGTGGAATGAGCTCCCGGAAGAGATCAGGGCCCTGCGAGACCTTATGCAGTTCCGCAGGGCCTGCAAGCCGGAGCTCTTCCGCCAGGCCTATGAGTAGGAGCCGCCACGGCCACTACCACCACCGCTTTTTTTCATCGAGAGAGACCACTGGGTGGGAGGGGTAACATCTTTTACCACCCCAGTCTCTCCCACTGTGCATATGATGTTATTTGTGAGTTTATTTATGCACCTGTAGTATTGATTTTAAATTGTTTTAATCTTATATTTATATTTGTATCTGTAGTTTGTATACTGAATGCACATGGTGCCTTATGTGAGCCGCCCTGAGCCCGTTTGCGGGGAGGGCCTGGTATAAATGTAATAAAATAAATAAAAATTAAAATAAATAAACTATAAATATTGGATTCCTTGGCAAACTTGCTTTCTACTGGACCAGATCAGCAGAGCTACTCAGAACGTGCTGTCTCAGCAAGATGGGTAGGTACTACACCTTCACATCACAGTATCACATGCAGCTGGTGTGTGTGGTGTGGAAGTGGACAGAGATGGAACAGTAATGCAATCACCTCAGATCTATTATAGACAATTCAGTCATCCCTGAGATGTTTTGTCTTCATGAGGCAGATTCCTTCTTTTATAAACTTTACCACATGCATTTGCTGTGCTGGATTGGTGGCTTGCTTCAATCGGTTTCAAAGGCTTTGCTTTGGAGACTACATAGCTGTCTGTGCTTATGGTTCTCCTTTCAAAGTATTAGCTTCTACAAATTCCTTTAGGGAGCTTACAATGACTTATGTGATATGGAAAATCTGGAGCCCGAGTGAAAGGAAACACATTACAATGGGAAAGGTTTTTCTTAAATCCTTTTCACCATGCAATATAGATTAGCTTTTAAAACAATCAATACTTGTGGCAACAGATATCATGTCACCATTTGGAACGTGGTCAATTATATCCTGTAGATCAGGCCTGCCCTGACCTGTATGGCGAAGGCTAGCCCCATCTCATCGGTCCTCAGCACAAATTTGCCAGCAGTTTGAGATGTCTGTTTCAAAAGGTGACAATACGTGGCCCTCTCCTATCAATATTAACAGTGGCAAATAATACAAAATTATTTCCTCCCCAATGTACTATGCTAAACTGTGGAACACATGAGATTGATTCCAATAGCAGGATCTGCAGCCTCGTGGTTGAAGTGATATCAGTATCTCTACTGTTGCCATATCTGTCCTCCCCCCCTTCCCACCCACACCCCTCTGTTAGCTCCACTTCAGTTTCTCTCTCTTTTTCTTTAATTAGCTGTTTCTTTTTGCAGCCTTCTAGATTTCTCTATTTTGCTTTAGTTTGGTGTATGGAATCAGTACAACAAGGAAGTATGTTCTTACTGTATATTCACTGATGGGAGGCTTCTCTCTCTCCATCCCCACTTGCTAGGCTTCAGCCATTCTGCCACACAATGGAGTAGGCTCCCCCAGGCCTCAGAATGGGATGAGGAGGGGGTTGCACCGCCTGATTCCTCACAGTTCCCTGGACCTGTGCTCCCCCAGGGCTTGAAGCAAGACCCTCTCATTCCTCCCCGGCCTGTTGTGGAGTCGGCTTGAGTTTGCCCCCCCTTCCCCTGGTAGGCTTACCTAGGAGGCCTACCAGAGTGACAGTTCCCAGCAGTTGGGCCAGGCCTGCTTTGCACAGGCCCACCCATTCCCAGTGACTGTCCATGCTGCTGGTTCTCCCTCTTCTCCACTGTCTGCCTGCTTCTTCTTATGAGATGCACTGCCACACCACCACCATCTCCTCTGCTGCTAGTCCAGTCCTCTAGGGCCCCTCCTAAGCCCCTGCCATCTGCAGTGACTCTGGGGTAGGGTGGGTGCGGGTGTCACCCATTGCCAGGCCCAACCTCTCTGCCATGTATCAGCTGGCCAGTGTGTGTGGGGGAATTACTTCAAAAATGAGGGAGGAACACCCGACATTGCAGCAACATGCCTACATGATGTAGGCATGTCAGGGATATTGAGGCAACGTTCTGGTTTTTGAGCAAAAACTATGATAGAAGCTAATTCTCTCATAGAGTTTTTGCCCCCAAACCAGAGCATCACCCCCAACACCCCCAATGTGCCTATGTCACTTCTGGGTCACATTAGAAGTCACATGTTGCTGGGTCACATGGGCATGTTGCTGAAACATGTGAAGAAGCTCCCAGCTCCTGGTAAGTTCACCTCCCATCTCCCGCTGGCTGCCCAGGGGAACCTGGCATCTCTAGTCTGGGGCTACTGTTGTCATGACCCCTCTTGGTTGCTTTTTCCTTGGGCAGGGCTCCGGAGGCCAGGCATGGGCTGGCAGTGAAGCCAGGGCTAGGCCCATCCCTGAACAACTGATATCTGCAAAATCAATATAAACTGCAATAGTAGAAAAGGGGAAAAACAGGAAAAATCCAGACTTGGATGCCAGGAGTAAGTTGATATATGGCAGAAACACATGGAGGTCAGTAATGAGACAAAGCTAAAATGAAATGCAATGGAGATGGACACCTTGTTACAATAGTAGCCCATTTTAATTGTGGTAGCAGCTACATCATTAAACCTTGGCCAAAAAATAGAACTCAATAAGACATACAGAATATAGTGACTTACAGCACAATCCTGTGCATGTCTGCTCAGAAGTAAGTCCCACCATGTTCAATGGAGCTTACTCCCAGGTATGTGTGCTTAAGATTGCAGCCTCAGGGACACACCTAAGCACTAAGGAAGAATAGAAAAAAATGTAAAAACCAACCAGAGCTGCGAATTCCAGTATGGAACTTTCTATAAATACTGTGAAATGTTTGAATGTTTGTACAAAGAAGCTGGGAGATGAGTCAGTAGAACTAGATGTGGCTGTAAGCAAAGACTGAGTTCAGACGGGCAGTTCAAAGCAGGAAGGAGTCTTGGCAAAAAAGGGCCGGAACAAACTGTTCCGGGTTTTCCCGTTCACACTGCAGCGACTGATGCGGGAGCGTTCACACTGTTGGCCTGGAGGCACGGCTGTAAGGCATGGCTTTCTTTTTTTGTAATCTGGAGATATGCACATGAGCGCTCATGCGCATAAGAAAAATGCGGCTTTTGGCGTTCACACTTTGTTGGTGCGGGATGGACATGGGATAATCGTGCTTTCCAGGGTTTGCTGCCACTTTCACCAGGTACCTTTTAAACTCGGGAGCGAAGCGTTACAAGACGGGTTGAATACAGCTGGGGAACACCTGACAGATGTGCCTGTGTGAATGGCCCCTTTAATCCGGTTGTGGAACATTTCTGAAATGCGCATATATTGGGGCAAACTGCCAGTCTGAACTCGGCCAAAGAGAGTTATAGCTTTGGATGCTTATTGACATTATAGTCGTGGCTGAAATATCAAAAAGGACTATTAGAACTCAGGCTATATATTCATTCAACATGTCCATGCCCACTCCACCAATTATCTTCATATAGGTGGAATCTCAAAATTGTGGACAATCAACAGTGTTTGCAGATATCAGCTTTTCCAGGTTTGCAGTGCCAGCACAGGATGCTGACCAGTTTCTCAGTGAGGTCTTCCAAGCATAACACTCAGCTGTACCAGTAGTAATCCTGTCAATTGCTTTCTGAAGGATCAGGCAGATTGGTCCTTCATCCTGTCCACTAATTAATGACAGGGCAAAAAACAGTGAGCTTAAATACTGCCCACTGAATAGAATAAGAACCATGTCTATGAAAGGGCATTGCTACTATGCTCTTGCACAGCTCCTTTTAATTTTAACGGGGCAAGAAAGCTTCCCACTGGATTATGTCTTTAGATTGTATGAAGTCTACTCTATTTGAGATGAAGTCCAAATAGATAATTTAGCATGGCAGAATGTGATAGATTCTTTTGAGCATTGTGCCATAACAGTCCACAGTTTCTCATTCCTGTAATGTTAGAAATTGGTCATGTAGGGCATTTTACCATAGCCATATAAATCTTAGTCTTATTGGTAATGCTAGGGGGAACATGCATGCAAATTGTTCAACTGGCATTCTGCCATTGAGACAGTCTGTAACCTGAGTTAAAATTTGAAACCAGTTGTACAAAGTCAAACTCTAAGACAAAATTCATTGGATTAAATGGCAACCTACATCCATTATTCTCCCCTCTTCACTATTATAGGCCTTGTTCAGACTGGCAATTTGAAGTGCTAGGGAGTCGTGGCAAAGAAAAAACAGAACAGACCCGGAACGGCTTGGTTTCGGTATTCCCATTCACACCGCAGCAAATGAAGCGGGAGGATACCGTGGAGGAAGCGCAACGGAGTGTTCACACTGTTGGGCTGCCCTGGCAGGCTTTTAGCAGCTGTTTCCACGCTGGGCTGCATGCACCCATGCGCATGGGCACATGGGCGCAGCAGCAAATAGGGCATGAGCACACAGGCCCTGATGGTGCCTGCCCACGGAAACAGCCAGTGCCTATTATCAATTACTGTGGGTTGTTCCCACCTTAGCAGCACTTGTGTTCACACTCGGAACTGGAATCAACCTGCTCTGCACACGGTTTGCTACCACTTTCACCTGGTATCTTTTAAACTCGCGAGGGAAGCGGCACAAGACAGCTTGAGTATGGCTGGGGGACGCCTGACAGATGTGCCTGTGTGAACCCGCCCCTTTAATCCGCTACTGAACAGCTACTGAAACATTTGCCTGCCAGGCCAAAATTGCCAGTCTGAACTCGGCCATAGTGTATCTTACAGATTTGTAAACCCTTTACCTCTACCTGGGATATGAAAGACAGCAACAGTAAATGAACATTAATTCTCACAATGCATTCAACTCACATAAGCAGCATACTCCTGTGAGCATGCTGAGCCTCCTCATTCAGAGGCAATAAACCTCTTAATAACAGTGCTGAAAGGCTACATCACAGGGAGGACTTGGCTTCTGTGCCCTGTTTGCTGGGCCCCCCAGAGCAAGTGGTTGACTCCTAAGTGAAATAGGATGCTGGACTAGATGGACCACTGGTCTGATGTAGAAGGACTCATCTTATGTTCTTATCTCAGGTATAAGCCAGATACCATCAGGACAGAATGTAGCAATTTGAGCACATGAAATTGCCTTATACTGAATTAGACTATTGGTATATCAAGGTATCGGTATAGTCTATTTGGAATGGAAGTGGCTGACCAGGATCTCAGGCAGAGGTTGATCTGCTACCTCAACTATTTAACTGGAGAAGTGGGGACTGAACCTGGGAGCTCTACCACTAAACCACTGGCTTGTATTATACGGGGAACTCCAAAACATGACTTTAAAAAATCTCAATGTTTGCATCCAGTTAATGGCCACACACTAGCAGACGTCTCTCCCGGACCTCTGGGGAGACGATCTGAGCACCTGCAGTGAGGAGGGGGCTCGATTGTCCATTGCCTCCCCATGGAGCCAGTGTGAAAGGCTCCTCGCCACGGGGCTTTTGAGGGGTAGCCTCTTCCGCAGCAAGATGCTGCGGAATTGAGGCACTCCTCTGCCCCGATGGTCCTGCCACTGTTGCGACCATACGGATCCAGAGCCGGCGGCCGGGACAAGCATTGGAGATCGGATGATTTAACCATGAGTGAGCAAGATCCCCGGACCAACAATGAACAGTGAGTCAAGTAAAAAAGAGATGCCGAAAAACTAAAAAAAGGCCCCCCTGGGAATGGCAAGATGAGCGAGTGGGGGAGGGGTTCCTCCCACATGCATAAACAAAACAATTATTTGCCAAGGGGGGAGCAGAAGTAAAAATATGGAAATATGTTTTAAGAGACTTACCAGAGTGTACATAACAACTTGGGCGAATTTCAGAGACTTTAGCAACTTTTACTAAAAGTAAATAACCCTCAAACATGGCGGGGAAGAAAATGGAGAAAGACAAGCTAGCAAAAATGAAACTAATGGGAGGCTCGAGTCCCCGGATGGAGGACTCCTCAGAGCTATCCAAACTGCTAGCAGAAACCATGCGCCCTCTGCTGGACCAAATGACCAACGTTAACCAGCAGCTAACTTTCAGCTCAGCAGCTCCAACTAGTGGAAATCACAAAAATAACGGAGCAAACAGTGGAGAAAGTGAAGGAAGTGGACGCAAAGACCCAAAAAATCAAGAAAAAGGTGCAAATGCTGGAAAAGAAACAAACTTCAGGTGAATTTCAAATTTTGCAGCTGCAAATGGAGAGAGCTAACCTAGTCCTCTGATTCCAAGGGGTCCCTGAGACAAAAGGAGAGAATCTAAAAGAACTTTTGATTTAAGCATTAGCTCCAGTTACAGATTTAAAAGCGGAATACTTGATAAGCGAAATGGATGTGATCTATAGATCCTATTCCAACTATATCAAGAAAAATAATCTGCCTGGAGAGATTGTGGTTAGATTCTCGAAGAGACATGTCAGGGACTTAATAATCAAAACAACTACAGGAGAACCCCTGAAAATGGGAGGGAATAACATCAGAATTTTAAAAGATATCCCATTTGAAATCAGGAAGAAGAGGAAGGAGTATAAAGACCTAATATTGTTTCTGCAAACGAAAAGCATTGCCTACAGATGGTTGATTCCCAAATGTCTCACCTTTAAAATTAAGGACAAAAAAGAAAAACATGAGTCCCTGAGATTGCAATTGGAAGAGCCAGGATAGGTCGGTGCGGAAGAAGAACACAGTAAATCCAGTGAAGATATGGGCTCTGTGGTTTCAGATGAGGACTCTGCTTCAGATAAGGGGGCGGCAGCCCCCAAGCGAGACTATCAACTGAGGAAAAGAAAGAACAAAGCTAAATAAAGGCTGAAGGACTCTGAAACATTTAAAACATTTAAAACATTTACTTTAATGTTGCTCTTGGAATTTTCTTAAAATAGTTAAATGATGGGCTAAAAGCTAAATATATTAGCATAAATGACCATGTTCAGTGTAATCTAAGCATGTTAAGAATAACGCTTATACAAGCTAATGTAAGGATCTCCTATACTTGGGGTTTTAGTTATTAGTGGTTTTCTTTCCTGTATCCTTAGTTGTAGTTGTTTCCCCTTCCCATTTTTTCTTTGTAGTTTGTAGTCTTTAGAAAATGCAATAAAAAATCCCCTTCAGGGGTTAAAAAAAAAATCTGAATGTTATGCTGTTCACATTAGAAAACCCATTTGCATGACAAAATAAGTGGCAGGCTGCAACCTGTAATTTGGGAATGAGCCTTGAGACTTATTAAAGGGAAGTGGGCAGAGCTTCCTCAGAGAAAAATAAAAAGAAATATACATTACAAGCCTACAGGTTAACTGTTATGGTTTCTCCCAAAGAGTCCTGGGAAGTGAGGCTTGTTCACTATTTATTATTTGTATTTATAGCCTGCCCATCCCATGAGTGGGCTCAGGGTCGGTAACATCATGTAACAATACAATAAATACAGTTAAACATTTAAAACGCAGTAATAGATGTTAAAACAAAATGACATTTTAGCAAAGACTTTTCTATTAGAAAGCCTTACTACATTCCCTGAGAGTCCCTGGTAAGAGAGAATAACTCTCAAAGGCATTTCTTTCCCCAGCATTGCATTTACAGATACATACACAAATCAATCCATCCATTGGCATGTTCCTCAAGCTGCACTGCATAAAAATCAAATTGTAACATGCTTTTAGCCTCACGTATGACCCCCATACGATCAATGGCTGGTTTCCTCAACTAAGAGTACACACAGCCAGCGAGAGAGAGAGTCAAAATATGATAACCAGGGCTGCAGTCACGCACAATAAAACTGATTCCGCAAAAGCAGTTGTTGCACTGTTTCCCCCCACTTGTACTGCTCAATTTCCCACTATTTGCTGCTCGGCCGCATTTTAACCCACATCTCCCCCCAATTTCCCCCCGCATCTTTCAATCCATTTTCAGTGCACTTTCCCACTGGATTTCCACACTGTCATTTTTGTCACTTGTTTGTCCCTATTGCTTTGGGTTCCCTCCCTTTCCTACAAGTGTTTTGCTCCTCCTGGGACTACTAGAGAGAGCAAAACACATTGGGGTGGGGGACCCTGAAGCAATAGGGACAAGCAAGTGACAAAAATGACAGTGCAGAACAGGAAATCCAGTTGGAAAGTACATTGAAAGTGGATTGAAAGTGGATTATTTATTGTGTGTGACTGCAGCTCGCCCCAGACTAGGATTTTTGTAGAGAGGAAGTAACTTGCATACAATGAAAAACTAGACTGTATGGAAAAGAGATGAATAAGTTTGGAGACCATAAATGAATTATACAATATGGTGATTAATAATACTGAGAGAGCCAATTGATCATAAGAATGTCTACCCCCATTTTCTGGGCTGAAGCCCATGTGTTCCATACTAATGGACATTCCTGTACCACAGGTCTTTATCTTCTGTGCTGGCATGTTCTGGTGTTATAATGGATCTATGATGGTATCCCTTTCTCATATTATACATACATGCATACATGTATGTATGTAGATATGTAAGTATGCCTATGTCTTAATGTACACCCTCATTTGTAAATTCCAGTCACACTAGTCACATCCATGGATGAATCCTTAGCAGCATCTACATGTTCTATTATGGTTTATCCACATGCCCCACTTAAACCTTGAAAATGCTCTGCACAACTCTTTCCTGTCCTGAAACTAATACAATGGGAAGTGTCCTAAAAATCCCACAGTGTATATGAAAATATGAAGCTGTTTTATGTTAAATCACACCACAGGCCAGGATGAGCCTGGCTACGTGATCAGCTGGCAGCCAAGTGGCCATAACAGTGCAAATCCTGGGCCCGCCTCTTCCTGGAGACTAGGCCTATTTGACCAGCCTGAGAAGGGAGGAGGGAGGAGGCAGGGATTTCAAATCGGGTGGATTTAAATAGCACCCACACCACCCAGAGCTCACCTGGTCGTGACTCCTAATGCTCTTTGGGACTCCTCCCTCCAAAAAATTATCTATTGGTTCAAACTTTGGGAGGTGTGATTTGGTGGTCTTAACCAATCAAATCTTAGAGGTCCTCACTTAAGAGCACTTGCTAACATGGGCCCCACCAATCAAGAAATTAGTTCTGAAGCTGGCTGCACCATATCTGAATGTTAATTATGAAAAGTATATAGGATTGCCACTTTATTAGGTGTTTATTATTTGATTGACAAATCAGGCTGATACAACTTCTTGGGGGTTTAAGGGACCAGGGTGCTATGAAGCATAACGATATCGGTACTAGGATGAGCTTCTTTTTATATTTATTTACATTTTTGTTATTGGTTTCCATTTTCTGCTTTTCACTGTTGGCTTCATGAATTCCTTTATATTATTGACAAATATTCCACTTTTTAATACACAGTTTATATGGTATTCATACATAGAATGGACCATTTATACATATGTGATTAAGGTATCATGGTTATTTATTGATGAAAGAATAACACAGAAAATGTGTATATTTTAGTGGAAAGACTTGGAGCAAAGAATAGAAAATGTCACAAAAATAAAGAATCATGGGTTCTACTGATGCAAGGGAGTTACAACATCAAAACAGGACTTCTGGATTAATATAGCAGGGCTAGGCAGTATATAGAGAACATCTGGTGATCCTACCCAACCATTCTGTTCTTCCATTGGGTAACCAGATGCTGTAAAAGAGTGTGATCCTGTGAAAACTAGGGATGTTAGGTTATTGCTCATCACTGCTCCTTCAGCTCCAGAATCTCCATTTCAATTTCACTTCTCCCTCATGCAAACTGAACATTTGCTTCCATGCCATGTTTTGTCCCCTCATGCCAAGAATATTTTTAAACATTATTTTGCATAAATTACACATAAATGGTGTGTATATAGCATATGAGTAGCATAAAAGTGATGTAAAAATGAAATGAAAGGGCATTGTGGGTGTAAAAAAACCACAAATGCATTGAAAACACAAGCAATGAGAATGGGTGGGAAGAAAATGCATAAACAAAATAAAAAAGAAATGGAATAGAGTCCATTTAAGAACATAAGAACATAAGAGACGCCAATGTTGGATCAGGCCAAAGGCCCATCCCGTCCAACACTCTGTGTCACACAGTGGCCAGAAATACCAGTTTGTACACCCTTTGTGAAAACCTCATTGGAGTAAGAGGCATTTCAGAAGATCCCAGAAGAAAGCACCCATTTGGAACAACTGTCCAACATTTTAAAAAAAAAAAAACCCAAAATTTTGCAATTGGCCTCAGCCCTTATAAGAGCCATTTGGTCCCACCTAATGGCAGTCATTTACTGTGGATCCCACTACCTTTTCTCAAAGTTCCAAAAGTGCATACTGGTTCAACGAGGTTCGGTCTCCTAGCGTATAGTTTCTGATACCAATGCAGAAATTACTGCATGTTAGATTATTTCTTATCAAAAGACAAACTGCAATACATCCCTTTCCAAACAGTTCTCTGCATGGTTCAAGAAGCTCTTTCTTCCAGCTCTATCCTTTGGAGCATGAGTAGTCTTGTGTGTGCTGTGGAGCAGTGATGCTCATAGATGTATATATGGAAAAGATGCAGAGGCCTTTCCATTAGACATAATATTAGGCCTGTTGCTGTGCACAGTAATGATAGATTTCTGAGCTACTCTAATACAAATAAAGAAAAAACTGTGGCACAATGAATTTTGCATTGTCAAGAACTACTCCACAAGACAGCTATTACTTAAAGGCCAAATCCAGACAATGTGTCTGACATTTCAAAGGGGAATGTGGGCACTAACTATTTTTATGCCCATGTCAGAAGTGGTTTGGCATAGTCTTTCACACAGCACTGAGTATCATTAGTTTCTTGATTTTCTTTGCTGCTGCTCTAGGTATGCACCAATTAGCTGTTATAGTCACAGACAGAGGTGGTAGAAATAAGAAATCATGCTGTGAATTGTGGGATCTGACTTTCAAGTATGGTAATAGGTGTCTTTACCATAATCTTCACAAGCTCTGGTTTTATTTAAAAAAAAAGAAAGAACAGCACCCTAGCCCTCAAGTTTTACACAAATGACTTGAAATTAAATAACATGGTTTGCTTAAATTGTAAACAATGTCAATAGAGGGCCTGAAGAGGTTTTCAGTGGTCTGTGGGCCTCTTTGTTTTGAATATATTTATGGAATATAAGTGGCACACAGTGGCAGTTATCATTTGTAAGATCTAAATTTATTCACCAAGAGGAGCAAACCTGAACAGGTCTACTCAGAAGTAAGTTCCATTTTATTCATCATGGCTTACTCCCATTAAAGTGTTTTTAGGACTTCAGTCTATGTATTCCTGATTAAATAAGCCAAAGTTCAATTTTATTTGCCAATGTTAATATAGTAATGTTTTTGTTCCTTTTCATGCAAAATATTCAAAAACACGATTAATATAACTTTCACATATAAAAAGAACATAAGAACATAAGAGAAGCCAATGTTGGATCAGGCCAATGGCCCATCTAGTCCAACACTCTGTCACACGGTGGCCAAAAATACCAGGTACCATCAGGAGGTCCAGCAGTGGGGCCAGGACACTAGAAGCCCTCCCCTGAGCTTATATGGAGAGGTCCCTCCCTCTGGGTGATCACCTTCTGCCCACCGTGAAGATTAATGTAGAGTAGTATAATTTCCAATTTGGGAGTCCAAAGCCCCCCCCCTTTTTATCCTGCAACACTTTCCACTTAATCTGTGCTGTTTTGTTAGACCATACAAATTGTCTACAAATTACATCTAGATCTTTAAAGAATTTAACATTCCTAAAGACTGGTATATTTTGAGCAATATCTCATAAAAGATAGCTTCAGCATTCCCCATTTTGATAAATCTTTTTTATATATCTTGAAGTAGTATAATTATCTTCTATTAATGTATTATTTCTTTTAGATATTGTCACTCCAAGGTATTTTACTTCTTTAACAATATTCATAAGAGATAAATTTTGAATCTGCTCTGTTTGTTTTACTGTACAATTCTTTGTCACTATATTTATTTTGTTGTAATTAATTTTAAGGCCAGATACTTTTCTATATTTCTCAATACATTCCAATAAATGGGGAAGTGATTCAGGAGGATTTTCTACTATAAAAACTAGATCTGCAAAAGCTTACAATTTAAAGACTTCGTCTTTAACTTTTAAACCTTTTATCTGATTGTTTTCCCTAACTAAATCCGCTAATGTTTCCAAAATAAATATAAACAGCAATGGTGACAAAGGGCAACCCTGCCTCGTACCCTTTTGGATATGTATATTTTGTGTCATGTCACCATTTACTACCACCTTTGCTTACTGGGTCGTATATATTGCTTTGATCATTGCATAGAAAGAAAGGAAAATATTTTGTAAAACCTTTTGTGTTGGTAAAAGTATGCAAGCCTTCAAGATTTCCCAGCTGCCATGGAACACTGGGAATCACAAAAGCAGCAGACTTTTAGCAGCAGCGGTGTCACCACTGGTCTTGCACAAAGAATAGTAGAGATGATCTGACTACACCAGAAGTGTTGTCACCATGCAAACGCAAGGCCCACACTCACAGTAGCAAGGAACAGCTGCTCTCCTGGTAAAGACCACCATCCACATCATCACTTCCTAAGAATAGCGAAAGGCTTTAGCCAAATCCATAGGCTGACTGAAGTGTGCTCCTGTCATTCAGGGCCTGCCTCAGCAAACTTGAGCTATGCAAAGTACATCTGTTTTTTGTCTATGATTGCCTTTTATCTAGAGACATTAATCGCTGGAAAACAATAATGTATCAGTAAAAACAATAAACATCCCCAGAGAGCAGAGAGGCAGCTCTGTGCTTTATCAGCATCATGAATTGCCTCTTATTCCATGAGAAGTCTGCTAAAAAAAGAATCTTTTTTTCTGATTTTTGTCCAGTTAAAAAAATCATACTTTCTCCTATGGCACACCATCACACTCAGTATGCATACTTGGGCCAAAATCTGACAAATAACCACAATTCACTAGCATCTTCAGCTGATGTCATTTCTAGATGCTGTCAGCACAGACACGGCATTGTGGGGCTTCAACATGGGATGGCACATCATGAGCTCACAGTCACATCATCAGCATTTGCAAAAGTGAACTTGACGGTCCCAAGCTAATCATTTGAGGAGCAAAATGGGGCAATCCATAGTCAAGGTAGTGGTATCTGCATAGCTGAGTGATTCTCAGTTATGCAAGGAAATATTGGTTTATCAATTTAAAAAATAAAAGAACCCACCCAATGGTTTGACAATCAAAGTCTTGTTCTCAAGAAGCAACAGAAGATTAAGTGTCTTTAAATGGAGGAGATAGACAGGAGCAACAAGGGAAAATGAACCTCTAATATTATAATATCCTGAATGGAGCGATTAGGTTGGATTGGGTAGTATAGACTAGAGCTCCTCTGCCTAGTATTGATTTGACTACAGTGATGTCACAGAGAGACTGGTCAGTCTCGAACAAAATATCTGACTGCTGAACATAATTTTGGAAACTTCAGAATGTCAACATTGTCAGTTAATCGCCTTTTGCCACATCTATTCTTGCTAATGAATTAATAGCATCAAAGGTTTCTGAATGATACTTTGCTGGTGCAAGACAGTTCAAAGCCTTTTATTAGGACTGCCAACAAAAATACTATTCCAATTAGTGCATTATGTTCAATAATCATTTTATTCATTATAATTATACCTGTTCGAATGCTTTATTTCATGGCTTGTTTATTTTGATTGGCTTCACTGGGAAAGCTGTAATCCCTAAATTTGGACTGAATCCTCATATGTTGTACTCCTCCCACTGAGGGATCCTTCCTGACAAATTTCAAGCTGAATGTAGAGAGCATCCCCATTTTACATGCAGTTAAAGACACATTTCTGGTTCTAACATGGCTCAGTGGTAGACCATCTGTTTTGCATGCAGAAGTTCCGAGATTCAGTCCCTGGCATTTCTACTAAGAATCAGGTTGTAGGTGACATGGAAGACCTCTGCCCAAAACCTTGGAGAGCCGCTGCCAATCAGAGCAGACAACAACAACCTTGCTAGACCAATAGTCTGACTCAGTATAAGGTAACTTCATGTCTTCAAAGTAATCTGCTTCAGCTGGTATAGAATGCTGCAAGCCTTCACGGTTCAGACTCTTTTGATGAATAATTCTAGTAAGCCAGAGATTTTAGATGCTCCCAGGACATTAAAAGACATTCAATTAAAAGAATGAAGAGAGGTCAGCATTATTACAACATGCAGAAAACGTTAGGCTGACCCAAGGCATTTTTAAGCAAAAAGTAGTTTTTACTATAGGATTTCCAGTGTTTCCAGAGGAGTTGTTCTTCTGAACAGGTTACAAGTCACCTCTAAGTTCTTGATAGTACATTTCTTATCTTCTGGGTTTTATGCAAAATACTAAGAACATAAAAACATAACTAGAGCCTGCTGGGTCAGACCAGTGGTCCATCTAGACCAGCATATTGTTTCATACAGTGGCCAAACAGTTGCACTGGAGGGCCAACAAACAGGACATAGAGGCCAAGGCCCTCTCCTGCTGCTGCCTCACAACACTGGTATTCAGAGGTCTGCTACCTCTGTATATGAAGGCTCTGTTAATATATCATGAATGGAGTTCCCAGCTTTTTAATTTTTTTAATTTATTTTTTGCTAAGTAACCAATGTGTGGGACCACAATTCAGATCAGGGTCATGGAATGTGCTCTTTTCCCATCCTGAAACAGCCCCAGGAGTTGTTGCATGTATGTGTACTGATGGATCTGAATTGTTCCTGTATATGCCTTGGAATTAAGTTCCAACCAGGGGATTCCAAGAGCACATCTGGTGAACAGGACCAAGGTGGACATGCAGGGCACATAAGAACTTTGTAATGTGCAGGTCAGAAAAATACCCTGGGTGGGTGGGAGGTGGGAAAGTTGTTTGTTCCATCTGCCAACCACCACCACCCACCCCAGTAGCAGAACTGTTCAACCAACAGCCTCACACTTCACATTTTGCTCATTCTAGACCTGCAAAACCTGTATGACAACCTCATAGTTCTGAAGTCAAAACATATCAAGCCCAGATGGGCCATTGTACTTTGTGGAGTCAGGGTGGTGGGTCACAGCTTATGCTGGTAAAACTGATGATAGTATGCTTGCAAAACAGTTCGATCAGGATAACTTTAGCAACCTTGCCAAACCACAGCACACTCAGAAAGGCACTTTTGGAAACATATTTTCATATTTTTCCAGAAAAATAGTCTACATTTTTAAGAAAGATTTTTTTCTAAAAATGGGTACTTCATATTAAGCAGCCTAGCCATGGATCTGCTTTATCTTTCATAACATGGTACTGATTCAGAGGCATCCTAAACCTGGCAGTTGGTGGGTGTGAAACATAACCATGTGACTCTGAATCCAAAGGATAGCTTTAGAGACAAAAGTACAAAAAAGGGGGGGGGAAGCAGCCTCCCCCCAATAGAATAGCATTAATGCATTCATATACAGTCTCCAGTGACATATACACAGTCTCACAAACACAATCTCCAAGTACAAAACCTTAAAATACATAGACAATATCTTCAGTTTTGCCTCTCAATACAGCCAAAAGTTGCATCGGCCTGTACTAATAATTTTACAATAATAAAACACAATAATGAATAAAATAATGAAACACAGTGATTTTGTGCATTTATTTACAGAGTTTCTCCGTTGCAAGGATCCTTAACAGCAAGCGCAAAGCCAACTCCAGAGGCAGAAGGAAATATTACTTGCTTTCCAAGTGGCAAAAACAGGTGTCTATGGAAATACAACTTACTGGCAGGCCATTCTAACAAGTAATACTTCTCACTCCTAGCTCAGGAACAAATGAGATGAGATCATGGAGGACCTGTTCATAGATTCTCCCAATATTTGAAAAAAATGGAAATCATTGTGCAGAGATTCAGAATGGAACCATTAGAGGGAACTTAACTCTTCCTGACCATATGCTTTCACCAATCAAAACTATCCGCATTCCATTATTATTAAAGGACTGAATACTAGTTCCTTCTCCCTGTTTGACTCGTTTGCCATCCAGGGCTACTAGCAGCATGGTTAAGGGAGGTCAGACCACTGTCAATAGGCAACACCTGCCTTCTCAAGGCCCAGGGCAATTTTGGGAAGAATTGTTTGTGGATTTTCCAGCACTGCATCTAGTTTGGCTTTCAGAGTAATATTCAGCCAAATGAATTGCTACACAGGGCTTTATTGTGACAAATATTTTTACACTTCTGTGACATTTTGAAAATTGCATAATGTTTTTGATCTATCAATAAATCTTATTTGAACTCCATAACAACACCAATGTAAGATTATAGCAAACTCCTATAATGGAACAATATCTCATCTGACTGAGATCAAACACGTCCCACTTTTTAAATAGTCCTTAATTATCTGATTCACCTGATTGGCTGTCATGCCATTTTGACAACATTCAGCTTGGTAATATTCTACACCTGACTAATTAAGTTTCTTCCAAGAGAACTTCTGTGAGAACACACTGTAATTATAATGTGTACATTTTATTTAAACCAGTTGTACAAACTGGCAAGTCCTATTAATGGCAACAGTGCAGGTGAGAGCATGGTAGGGGGAAACAAAAGAACTGCAATAGGTATTGAAAGTTATTTTAAAATATCTGCTTCCCTGACAAAGTAGTAAGCTTCTCTTTTAAAGGACTGAATGAAAAGACCTTAAAATAATTAAATAATTAAGCAAAGAAAAGATGTAGCCTCACCTGTTCATTGTTGACTTTAAGCATCCTTTGATTTGTTTATCTGCATCTTCCTGAAGTTTGGTATTCTCCGCCAGTGCCATTTCCTTTTTATGACAGATCAAAATGTAATTGTGGTGGTTGTAGTTTGCCCAAAATATTCCTGCAGATGTCTCATAACGTATACAAAATTCAACTTTAGCGCCATCCCTTTGATATGGAGGAACCAATGAAATCTTGAACAAGAACTGGTCAGTCTCACCATCACAAGAATTAGGCACATATTCTGCTAATATGTCATAATAAGTCAGCCAGTTGTCCAAAGACATCCTAACGTAGACCAGCTTTTCAAAGGAGACATTTAGAACACGAATAATGCCCTTCATACATGTTATCCCTGGTAGAAACTCTATGGACTCTAGCCATACTTTCTGTGCAATCACTTTTTGCAAAAGCTCTTCTTGTGTGGTGGGTAGTGTAAACAGTGGAGTTAAATAGAATTCCTCCACAGGCACAACTTCATCTTCTAAGTCATTATTTGGTAATGTCGTTGGGACTTCCCAGGTATCAAACTCCTTAACAGATACAAGGTCAAAACCAAAGGCATCAGCAAATGAAACTTTTCTTGCAATAGTAGATGGAGCTTCTGATTCCATTTCTTCAGAAGAATCTGAATTCCGTCTTCGGGGGCTAGGTGAGAAACGAGCCTCAAGTGTACTTTTAACATCTTCATCTTCTGAGAGAGAATCACTTAAAGTTGGAACTTCTAATAAGTTCTCCTTACTAATATGACCAAGTTCTTCAAAAGACTCCATTGGGTTCTCTGATATAAACTGAAAGAGACCCGACTGAGTAGTGGCAGCTGATATTTGAGACCCTGTGACTTGAAACAAGGATTAATATTACAGTTGACATGGCAAAAAGGACTCTGGTCTATTAATAGGAGCAATGGCTTGTTAAATATGTTCTCCAAAGGCCTCCAATCTGATAGCAGTACTGTGAAAACTTCCAGTTTGGAGGTAATTTCTACTTTCAGCATTCCAGTAATGTAAAACTCTGAACCTTGGTAATCATTACAGGAAGAAACTGTAAACATTCATAATATAACAAGCCTGCATTTGGTAAATAGAAAACACATTACAAATGTAGAACCATGGATTCTTACATAGGGATGCTATCTTGTTAGTGATTTATATATTGCATGAGATTTCTATGTAGCTGTGTCATAATACAATAAACATAAAATAGGCTGTGGGGGGGGGACCATGGCTTAGTGGTAGAAAATCTTTGCATGCAGATGGTCCCAATTTCAACTTCCAATCCTGGTGATTTGAAATACCTTTACCTGAGATCCTGATGAGCTTCTGCCAATCACAGTATGCAGTCCTGACATTGAAAGGCTAGTGGTTTGATAGTACAATGCAGAATCATGAGTTCATGTGGCAATTTGACCCACTCTTGATAAAGATATGTCTTTGTATTGAGAACAGAGAGCCAATATCCATGGTTTAACCATATTAAATAATATAACTTTACAATTCTCAGTTGAACACCAATGGCTTGTGCAAAAAAGATGAAAATGTCTTGGACCAAGAGGAATGACTTTGGGGGGGGGGGGGAGATGCAGGATTTTCATAGAGGATCATGAGTAGATAAAACAAAGATACGCCCCAACTGCAGCATATCTGTCCTGTTCTGCAGCCTGTTAGTTATAATCAATCCTATATAAATGTATGCTACAAGATATCAAGCTGCTCCAAGCACTGCACAAGTCATGTTCAGGTGAGCACCTACAATACCCTTTCTCCACCCGTTTCTATGGCAGAAAATGGAATGTGTGCCAGTGTGACCAGATAGCTTTCAGTATGCAGTAGACTTAAACGTTTCCATGCACAGATTGCCCTGGAGATGGCTTCACAATGCTCATGTATTGTCCATAGCTTTGAGGGACTGCCCTCTCAACAGCCTGTGAGCCCAGCATTAGGTTTGGTGCCATTGAAATATCATTTTTGAACGTTTTCCCTCAATGAAAACTGGTCAAGACCTTAACAACACTATTCCACATTCAGGCCAATTATTTTTATAGAATAATAGTTCTAGTATCCCTCTTCCATTTTTAGATATAACTTTAACAACCAAAAATATAATTTCTCTGCTAAACTTCTCAACATTTCAACCTTTCAAATTCTGTTTGGGGTATGTTTATGAAGAAGAGTCAGCAACTAGAGGAACCACAGTCAGCAAGCATGCACGGAAATATAGGAAATACGACTGTGAAAGAAAGTGCAAAAAAAAAAGAGTTGGTTTCTGGATTTAATTTCACACGTTTCAAATAAACAAATCTCTTCTTCAGAGTTTTCAAGAAGTTTAAAGCAATTAGGAGCAATAAAGTATAACCCCAAGATGGAGTATCGGTAAAATATTATTAAAAACTACTACTAGAGTTGGTACTTTAGATAGAAATAGCTAGAAAGGTATATTCCAGTGCAAAGTATTATGTGTCATGCTATTGCATATTTTATTGGAATAATATTTCAGAACCTTATGTTACCATGATTGGCTATGGGTCTCTTTAAACTGCTGCATTTACTTTCCTAACAGCCAAAATAAATTAGGACTTAACCTGTATAATGTAACCAATATATTCCATTGACTCAGTTACAGTTTTACCACCCTTAGAAATCTTTTGAACCATTGGTCTCTGTAAGAAATTGAATTGGTGCTTTAAAATTGTGCATTACTGTGTGTCTTTCCATGAATGGAGTTGGTGAGTGTTTTATAGCTTGTACTGGAATATACTTTTCTAGCTATTTTTGTATGTTGGAATGTTAACAATAAGGTAAAGTAAAGGTAAAGGTTCCCTTGCTCAAAAGCAAGTCGAGTCCGACTCTAGGGTTGCGGTGCTCATCTCCGTTTCAAAGCCGAAGAGCCAGCACCATCCGAAGACGTTTCCGTGGTCATGTGGCCAGCATGACCAGATGCCGAGGCGCATGGAACGCTGTTACCTTCCCACCGAAGTGGTACCTATTTATCTACTTGCAATTTCTTGCTTTCGAACTGCTAGGTTGGCAGGAGCTGGGGCCAGAAATGGGAGCTCACTCCGTCATGCGGCACACTCGGGTCTTGAACTGCTGAACTACTGACCTTCCACAGCCTGCAGTTCAGCGTCTTAACCACTTGAGCCACCGCAGCTCCTTAACAATAAGGTACTGACTCTAGTAATAGTTTTTAATATATTTTACAGATACTCCACCTTGAGGTTATACCCTATTGCTCCTAACTGCTTTAAAATTCTTGAAAATTCTGAAAAAGAGACTTGTTTATTCAAAATAAGTGAAATTAAATCTGGAAACCTTGTCTTGGAATTCATACTTTGGACTTTGGATCTCATACTCTGGTCTGAGAGCAGATCTGTTTGAGTATTGCAGAATTAGAAAATGTCACACACACACACACACACACACACACAAAACCTTTATTGGCATGAAAGCACAAAACATCATGGAAATACGGGAAAATACTAAGATGCATCAGTCACTTACACTTGGCTATTAATTAGGAAATGTCAATTGTTTACTTGCTGTCTACTTGTGAGTAATTGGATTTACTTTTGGAAACAGTTGGATGACTTACTTTTCTTCTTTATTGTGATTATTTGGAATAGGTTTTGTATTAGATGAATAATTAAGAAATAATCACATTTATTTAAGAAAAATATTTGTTGTTTTTTGTGCTTTCTTTCACAGTCATATTTCCTATATTTCTATGAAGAAGAGTCTTCATAATATTCCTTATCTGAAAATAATGAGAGGGGGGGATTTTAGTAAGAACTTCCCAAAGAGACATAACCTACCTGAAGCTTATACAATTTTATCCTTCAATATAATTACAATAATCCCCCAAAGAGACATCTCCTAATAAGCATCAAAGTAAATCATCTGTTAGAGGCTTAGAACATAGAACATTTAAAAGAAAAAAAGACGGTCTCAGAGAAGCTTTAAACATATACCACACTCATACCGATGAAGCTGCCTTACAGTGACTCAGACCATTGGTTTATCAAGGTTAATGTTGCCAACTCTACCTGGTGGTGGCTCTTTAGTGTCTCGGCTAAAAGTCTGTCATGTCACCTGCTATCTGGCCTTTTAACTGGAGATACCAAGGATTGAACATGGGATCTTCTGCACAGTGAGAAGCTAACAAAGATACAGGATAAACATCAGCTTTATTCCTTTGGCTGTACAATAAAATAATACTTCACATGTTGTTCCTACTTTTAAAACAGGATTCAATCATATACAACCAAGTCAATGAATTGTCTTCAAGCATTTTGAGTTCTACATCTTCAATCAAGACAATGTGGTTTCAAAAACATGGGAAGCCATTTGTTCTTTCCTTTGTTACTACAGAAGCAACTACAGATTGTTTTATACTCATCACTCCCCAGTTTTTTGGGAGCAAAATGCCATGGGGCAAAGGTACAAGATGTGTAGTGTGTTAGATCTTTTGCCCACCTCCCACTCATGATACATGAGAATACAGAAGCAAACCCCAGAATTACTGGCAGTTCAAAAGGCTCCCTGTAATGATTCCTTGTTTTAAGACTGTGTGTGTCTCTTTAAATGTTTGGTTGCAGTGCAGTGAATGCAGAGTAGAGTGATTGAGAGAGAGAAGTGTGCTGTGATTGGAGGATGAGAGAGTGTGGGAGGAGTTTTTAAAGTGGATCTGTGTGAGTGTCAGTTAGTCAGTTATGAAAGTAAGTTATGAAAGTCAGTTGGAATTGTTCAGTTAGTGTGTTCAGTCAGTGGGGTTATTATAGTTCTGTGTGAGATCTAAAAGAGGGCAGTATATATGTCCTTAGCCTGAGTGGCTGACTCTAAAGGAAATCCTGTTAATGTTGGAACTGAGTGTCAAACAAACAAAAGTAAAGGAGAAAAATGCTGTGTGTGTAATACACTTGAACAACATATTTACAAGTCCCTTTATCCTAAACAGTTACAGAATAACCAACCTCATATTTTGTTCTTAGTTCAATAAATCATCTTTTGTTTAAGTTATCCCAGAATTGAATTCAATCCTTCCTCAGGACAACATAGATCCCTAAAAAGCCTAGACCTGGGTTACTTTACCAGAAAGAGAAACAGAGAGAAGGTTTGGAAATCCTTAAATTCCTGGTGGCAGCCGAATCTACCCAGTTTAAGAAAGAAAGAGCACATTTAAAGGGAAAACCAGTCTTCCCAAATAAGTGGATGCCACACTCCCCATGGCATATTTGGAACTGGATTATTACACTTCTGACTGCACATCCAAGCATGTCCTGTCCTTTTAATGGAGGCTTAATGCATGGAGTAGTAGCTCTTATAGCCCAGACTAGCCAGATCTCGTCAGGGCTTGGAAACTAAGTGCTTGGATAGGAAACCATTGAGGAAGACTGGGGATGCTATGCAGAGACAAACCACCTCTGCTCATCTCTTGCCTTCAAAAAATGCTTAAGGTAGAACTTCATGGGGTTGCCATGAGTAGGTTGGAACTTGACAACACACTTTACTTACTTAATCTGTGCAAATGTATAGTTGATGTTTTTAATGGCCTGGAGGTAAATAACATCACCTGGTAAATAACATTCCTCTATAAAAAGGGACAAGACATTTTCTCCGGGCCAGTCAGCTACCCTACGTACATCCCTACTGTGAAGTGGCTAACATCCAGTCTTAAGTCATGTTGATTGTCTATACAACTGCACAGAATCTGAGAAAAGTTGACCATCTTATATAAAAAAAAACTTTCACCTTGCTTGGATATTCCTGGAGTGTTTTGCCTGAGCAGAAAACCACAGATTCATTTGGCATTTCACTTCAAGTGAAATTCTGTGGCAGCTGTTCTTTTACAAAAGTTTCACTTAGGTCAAGATAATGACTATCATGTAGCAAGGATTGATGCTAATGGCTTCAGCTTTGCTAGAGAAATACTGTCATGATGAAAGTATCTGTTTTGCTTCATTATAATATGCTAGAGATAATTGCACTGGAACCTGCAACAGATTTCCTTTGGTTCTGTACTTTTCATCAAACAAACGTGTTTTATCAAACAAACATATTTCACTAGTAGAACATAGAAACCAAAGCCTTGATTTCTATTTGTTCTTCATATCAGTGAAGAGTGTAGTCTTTTTCACAATGCTATCTTACTATAATCTTTTGTTCATTAGTCATTAGTTTTCAATGGGGAACACTGATGGTTGTCTCCTAAGATTATAGTGAAGTGAAAGCCTAATGCCATAGTCTGCTTATCTTCAAACTTTACTTGCTCTATTGATTTTCATTTTTTCCCATTCAGCAAGGATTTCTACCTTCCTTTCTTGTAAATATAGGCAGTTGGTTTTGAGAATAAAACACAGATCAGAACCAGTTACAGCAGCAGACTTACCCAGGATGCATTCACTTCATTGACTTCACCTGTATTAACCTGTACTGAACTAATACTTTCTCCAAGAGGCCTATCATAAAATACTGTGGAGTTCTGGCAGTAAACCTGAAGCTTCATTCTGGTATAATGACAGGCATCCCTAAGAACACTGAAGAAATTCAAACAGCTTTGAAGCAAATGAGGAAAAGTTAGAACTGTCCGATGGAATTTCCTCCATTCCAACCAACTCTGATACACTGACAGCTGTCTATCAAAAAGCATGTCTGATGCTCTGGAAAAGCCACCACTATCTTAGAGAGCTTTGGTCACAAAAGCAATTATTTCTTCCCCGATCAAGAAGCTAAAGTTAGCAGATATATACAAATATATTGAAGAAGCATTTCCTTTTATAAGAGGAAACATCAAGGTTGGAAGAACAGCATCAGGCATAATCTTTCTCTAAATGATTGTTTTATCAAAGTGGAGAGATGTGAAGACGGCAAAGGAAATTACTGGTGTATCCACCCAACAAATGTAAATGATTTTGTGCATGGGGACTTCAAACGATGCTGGAGATTGCAGAAACGAGGGCACCAGAAGGAATATAAGCCAGTTCTCAGCATGACTTCACCATGGGAAAACTGTTCTTGTTTAACACTCAGTTCACTTTGTCAAATACATTCTTACTTTTTAGAGCCGGCGCAAAAAAAAAAAAAAAAGTCAGTATTTTGCAAATGACTACCAGTGATGGGAGAATTCTGGTTTTCCTTGCAGAGAGTTTTCTTCTCTGATAATATCTGAAAAAGCAAAGTGGGACACCATAAACTGGTTTTATGGATTATGCTCTTCTTCAGCTGTCCAGCAGAATGTTTTTCTGAATCTTCTGCAGTCTGTCCCTGCTTCCCTTTGTTTCTCCACTTTTAACCATCAGGACAGAGAAACAGCTGTATCTGGAAGAACCTGAAAGGATGCCACTTGCACTCAGATTGGGTCAGCTCAGTTGGACACTGCATTCTTGGGATCAATGCAGAGAATGATGGTGAATATATGATAGAAGTAGATACTATAAAGGAAAATTGCATACTGTTGGGACTTAGCTGGAAGTGAGTCTCATTGATTTTAGTGAAAATATCTTTCAAGTTATAGGGTGTTCAGGGTCAGCCTTGAGAATGTGCTGTCAATCAGTAAAATGATAAATTTATAGTTGCTTGTCAGAATATCTAGGTTATATGTCACACTAATAGATATTATTCTCATATTTCAAATGAAATTCAGAAAATACACTTTATATTTCCACACGTTAGCACATATAATTTTATCTAAGTGACTGTCAGGAATTGTTTAGCAAACTTTAGAGCATTATCTTTAATAATAATACTGACAAAAACCCTCTTGAAAAAGCTTTAGATTGCTAATTCTGCAGAGCCTACATTCCATATGAATAAATTGGGTTCAGTACAAAAAAAATCATCATTAATGCTCGTATAATGTAGATGGATAACAGTCAACATTTTCTATAATCTCAATTTCAATGTAAAATATATTGCATTGTTTGCATTTATTAAAAACAAACCAATAGTTGTAATGGAAATAGATTGATTCCATCTCTACTGTTTTGATGGGGGTGGAAGAACACAAAGTTTGCTATCATACAATGTAGTTAATGTATTCTCTGAAGCTTCAGTTCTAAGCACATTAAACTGAATTGCCAATTACATAAACTTTTATTAACAAGACGGACATTGCCACACTGAGTCATCATTGCTGCCTCTACAAATATTTAAAAACTGCAGTCCTAAACACACTTACTAGGAAGTAAGTCCCATTGGACTTTCTTTTCAATAAATACACGTTGGACCACACAGCGAAGAAACTTTGGTGCATATCCCCAATTGCTACAGAGTTCAATGGCACTGGGGTTTACCTAACTTTACCTCACACTTTTAATCTGCAAACATTTCAGAAATGCTGTTGGGCACTTAGAGTCTTCAGATAACATGCTTTTATGTATATATAACAGTACTTTATACATCAGAGGGAGAGGTCAGACAGTGAGGGGACATGTTGAAGGAATGTGGCTTACTGGTAGAGTATCTGCTTTGTACTTAGAAGGCCCTGTATCAGTCACTAGCATCAGATAGTAGGTGACATGAAAGGCCTTTACCTGAGACCATGGAGAGCCACTGCCAATCAGAATACACAACACTTACCTTGATAGACAGTGGTCTGAAGGCAGCTTCATGTGTTCATGTGTTCCCCTTCCATCAGCCTGCCTGGTACCAACCATCACTGACTTCTCCCCACCCAGAGCTATCTTTGCAATGGCCATTCCATGAGGTCTTCATGAAACAGTTCTTTTCCTCTTTCCCTTCTGTCTCTTTTCCCCTGCCCTGCCCTGGATAGCCCAGGCTATCTTAGAAGCTAAGCAGGGTCAGCCCTGGCTAGTATTTGGAACAGTGACCTCCAAGGAATATCAGGGTCGTGACAAAGTGGCAGGCAATGGCAAACCACCTCTGAAATGTCTCTCATCTTTAGCTTGCCAACTAGTGGTGCATAATGCTAAAGAGCTAGAACTGCTGCCTGCCAGACAATCTTAGGATCTCCTGGCTATTCCACACACAATGCCATAAGATAAGTATTAATTATTCTTTCCCCCTTTGTATTGAATTATATTACGGGCAGTTCTTTTGAGCCGTAAACCACGTTGGTGGCAGCAGAAGAAAGGTGATTAGATAAATAAATAATTGCCTTTTAAAGGTTCCACATGAAGAAACATTCGGTAAGTCCCCCTTTTAGTTCAAGACATATGCTAACATTTATTGTATTTTGCATTTGCATCCTCCTGCATAAAAAGATCAGGTTCAGCTGATATTTAGGTTTAACTGACATTTAGTTTTTCAATTTATAATTGCACCCTAAACATGATTACCAGATTTCACTCCGGTGGCATCATGGTTAACAGAATCACCCCATATAAAGAAACAGATTTTACGAGCAGAATGTCCAGTGCAAGAGGTAGATCCCAAACCTTGCTGTATTTGGCTTATGAAGGCTGCTGAAAGCCTGTATTATTTTGCTAACACTGACACATGATAGAAACTTGAAAATTTAAAAGAAACAAAAGTGTTATGATCAAAGTCTGTCTCTCTTCTTCTGGCTCATAAACAGGATGGAGGTCATCCCCCCCCCCTCCTGCACAACTACTTTTGCACTGCACAGATGAAATGCCAAGTGTCTGACATAAATAGCTAGCACTGAGGTCATAATGACTCCTATAAATAAGCCTGGTCAGTGGCTCAGTTCTCCTTACACTGGCAGCCTAATCCTAAACATGTTATTTGGAAATAAGCGCTGACCTGTACGCTCTGGAAAAGCATGTGGCTGAGGTGGTCTGTGAATGTAACACTTAAAATGCAGGTGAGGGAATCACAAGATGTTTTGGATAGATGGGATCAAGCTAATAACATAATAATCAAACTTCCCCCCCCCTCCATGCCCAAAACTCTCTACCTGTGGAAAGCAAGCATCTCAGCCCAGCGGGATGATGCAGCAGTTACTGTGTTGGACTTGGGACTGGAGAACATCCATACCCATCCAGAGCTCCACATGCACACAGATCTTATTTGTATTCACTTCATTGGAGGAATTCTCTTGTTCACTCAAAGCTCCCCAGTCCCAGTAAACCATGAGGGGAAACCCTTGCTTGCATTCAGGTAGGGAATGTAGGAGAGACAACACACTGTTACTACATAAGGAGCAAAAGGGGAAAGGGTAGTTGACAAAGTTAAATAAAGGGCAAGATATGCAAAGAATAGTCCACCAAGATACCAGAAATTAAGAAGGCTATTGGAGTCTTCCAAGCATCTTCTTGTGCACCAGAAAAAAGTGGGGTGTGGTAGAGTAGACATAACTAGCCCATTCCAAAGCATCAGATGAACAAACTCAAATGCTTGCTAGGCTTTTGTCTCAGGAAGTCTACCAAAACCCTTGGACTTTCCATTAATAGCAATTAACTAGTCATGGGCAATCAATAAAATTGCTGAGCAGTTGGTTTAGAACAGGTAAAAGGAAGTAGTTCTTCACCCAAAGAGTGATGGAACTCACTGCCACAGGAGGTGGTGGCGGCTACAAGCATGGATGGCTTCAAGAGGAAATTGGATAAAAATATGGAGCAGAGGTCCATCAGTGGCTATTACCCACAAGGTATACATAGGAACTCTTAGTCTGGGGCAAGTGATGCTCTGTATTCTTTGTGCTGGGGGGGGGCAACAGTGGGAGGGCTTCTAGTGTCCCACTGGTGGGTCTCCTGATGGCACCTGGGTTTTTTGGCCACCGTGTGACAGTATTGGACTGGATGGGCCATTGGCCTGATCCAACATTGGCTCCTCTTATGTTCTTAAGTCCTTATGTAAGTTGAAAAGAAAGGCTTCATTCATTGTCCCCTAACCTGTTTAAGTTTCTGTTCAGATATTGTGGAGCCCAGTGAACAGCTTGTGAGTGAAAACCTTGAGATTTTCTTTTTATTACCAGAGCCACTTCCTCATGTTATGATGCCCTTATTCATGGCCTCATTACTCTCAGACAGCTAGGCAGCCATTTTTGGCTCCATCTAGTCCAGCATCCTGTTTCACACAATTTATAATGTATTGAATTAATTGTTGTAAACTGCCCTGAGCCCCGTGCAAGTAGGGATGGGCAGTTAAGAAATCTAATTGGGTACCTAATTGGTTGTTGGGTACCTAAGTGGTTGTTAGGTACCAAATGTTTTTATTCTGATACCTAAGCTAGGGTTCTGTTTTATAGATTGTAATTTAATTATCTTTGTAAGTTTGTTGTTATCTGTATTAATAGATTGTTTTATTAATGTTGTAAGCTTCCCCGAGCCCCATGACCCAGGTTAGAGGAGGGGTATAAGTTTAAAAATAAATAATTAAAATATTTAGTAGCAATGTAGCAAAAGTACAATACTTCCCCTGGAAATCAATGCTCCTGGCATTAATAGCTATGGTGTTCCATTCTTTCATTTCGTCATTTGATCATGAGAGTGTGAGATCCTACGCATGCCTAGTAACTGAGCAGTAATTTCTCGAAGATGAATTTGATGCCAGTCTTTTTAAAAAACCAAGAAATTGGAATTAACAGTAATTCTAATTTTTCCAAAAGAGCCTAGATAAAATATTGGGGACAATATGCAAGCACTAATAAATGCTAATGCATCTCTCACTGTTGCATACTGGGAAAAGCATTGTACAAGGCATCAGAATCTTAAACACTGATTCATAGAGCACTTTTGAAGTGCAACCCAATAAATTATATGGCATGCATCACAAATCACAATCAATCAAGACCGTCTTGTTAATAAAAGTTTATGTAATTGGCAATGTTGCTTTGCTCAAAAGCCTTACCAAAATTCACTCAGCTGTGCTTCACTTGAAGATATATTTTTTTTAAATTGAGATGCAACTGTATATTCCAAAATGTAGTAAGAAATGACAGATGTTCTACTGGCTAATAATCACTCCATACATAAATAAGAATCAAATAATAGCTTTTTAACAATTAGAGTCGTCAAAGTAATTTTAAGGGTGGATGGAGCAAAAATACTAGCATCAAGTTTGTGAAATTAAACAAAACTGAAATTAATATGTGAATAATCTCCACCATTAATTAAGAAATAAATGCATTTTACTACTGGATTTTCTTTGAGCTGCTAAGCTAATAACTGCCATTATACTTCCCTAAGTCTACAAGCCAAATATAGATAGAAGAATGACAGATTTTACCTGTCTGAAAATAACAAGTCCCTTCTGAATATCATAATATGTGGCCAATGTAGCATCAGATTTTTAAGTTAAACAATGGAATTAGGAAACAATTCTACAGCCATATGATTAATACCATGATTACTACAAAAAATAAATAGTTCTGATGAAGACATTTTGCCATGACTGTAAAGCAAAAACAATTGTCAACAAATATTGTGATGGATTTAATGGCAAATTCTGATTCAAAGACCCTTTTCCTTTTTTTATGCAATTAAGCATTCAGATTGGGAAGGTTTCATTCATTCATTCATTCATTCATTCATTCATTTAAATTATTCCAAGACAGTCCCCAAAATAATTGCAGAAATTTTAGAACTACAAATTTTATAGCAAAGTTCAAAACTGAAAATTTGTTATCATTCACTTAATTTTTCAGGATTTTCTTTATGTAACTAAATAGCATGAAATTTAAGCTAAACAATGCAAGTATTTATTGCGCTATAAAACATTTCTGAGCATGTCATAAATCTTAATTTTGTCGTCTGTTTCCCATTGTCTACATACAGAACAAAATTAATCTTTAAGGGAGTGATCCAGCTACAATTAAGCTCTTTGACTTTCTTTTGATTTCAGAGAGAGAGAGAGAGAGAGAGAGAGAGAGTGTGTTCAATGTGATTTTAACTTTCTCAAAAAATCAAAAAATATATTTAACTTTTGTGGATTGTGAGGTAAATATTTAGAGTTACTTATTTGGATTCATGTTTTTGTTCGTTTAGTCTTGCCCCTGAATATTTATTATCAGGTATATAGAATCTCTTTCAGAGAAACTCATGAAGAATTCTCCTTTTTCAAAGTAACCCAATATTCTGCTTTCTTTTCTGTAGAAAAGAAGTAATGGCTTACAAGAAAGAGGCAGCTCCAGTACTTTTTAAAAGTTCAAAGGCAAAATTAAACTTTTTTAATACCATGAGAGCTTGTTTCTGAAGGATATCCAATGTTTGTTCAATAACAGTTGACATGATATCAAATTGTATTGTATTGTTAGGCTTGAATATAAACTATGATTTGATATAAAATCTACCAAGTATGAAATTTTTTACGCATTAATAATTAAAACAGCTGCTTGTATGGAAAGTATATCTATATGTATATGTACACCAAAACCTTTTATTACCAAAACACCATACTGGATTTTCCTGTAAATGCAGCATCTCCAGGAGCAATCCTAAGCAGATCTACTTGGAAGTAAGTTCCTTTTTTTTTTTTTTTTGCAGTAAGGCTTACTCTCAGGAAAGTACTTTTAGAATGCAGCTTCAGTTGGGTAAATCCTCCAATGGATGTTCTCCACGATTCTAAAATCTTGAACAAAATTAAAAATACAAACACTTTTTACTGCCATCAAATATTTACAGTGACATTTTCCAGAAGTCTCACCTTACTTAATTTTCCCCTTGTGTAGATTGAACCTGTGATTCTTCATTTTTGCATCATTTTCTGTTTCTTTATTCAGACTATTTCCAACATAATGAGCACATTTTCAATATTACCTGTGCTGTAATAAATCATCATTATATAGTCTATGTATATTATATGTACACATATGTAATACTATTTTCTGCACCATAAAGGCCAATAAAATCTGGTGAGTCAAAGCTCACTTTGTCAGACACATGTTAACAATGAAGTTCTATCAGCTCTTATAGCCAGGTCAGAAGGTGAGATGGGTGTTACAAAGAAAGCCTAGCCGGAGTCAGGAAGCAGAGGTACAATGTAAACCGTAATCAGCTTGATTAAAGCAAGGAGATATGCAGAAGCAGGAAATGAACAAAATTAGCATCTGTAATAAGATAAAAATCCTATGTCCCTAGTCAACCTAGAGGGTTCCATTGTCCTGAATTGGTTGATGAATTCAAGTTCAGCATTCTCTTGTTATAATTTCCCTTTGAAGTTTCTCTGTAGGAGAATTGCCACTCTTGGGTCAGTAATGGAATGTCCTGCACTCACTTGCTAAATAGAGAAACTCTGTGCAGGATTGTACTGCTAGTGAGTGCCACTTCAATACATGTAGGTATTTAGCTGGTTAGCCAGAAAGATTTTTAAATGCTCCTATTGTCTAGATGTAAATCTCATGCATCCAATGTGATCATGTGGAATAAAATGATGGTCTTGGGTCTGAAAGACTTTGGTTCAGATTCCACCTTTGTCATTAACTCATTGTGTTCCTAAGAGCAGATTGGGGCAAGGGAGGAGGCAGGGAAGAAACACAAGTATGCAACAACTGAGTTGGGGTAAAACGAGCCACAGCTTGATTGATTATGGCTATCGGAGCATTGGCTTGGCATAGGGCATGGATCTAGGCATCGGGCGACCTGCCTGCTGGCCAATGGAGCCCCCCAGCACACCTGCTGAGGATAGACCTGGAATGGCAAGATCAGTGATCCAATTCCACAGTGATGGCAAGGTCAACACCTGTACGACTGGGAAAATCATTCTCACCCAGCTGGATCACAATGGCATCAGGGGGCCCAAGTGGGCCACGGTGTTCCAGATGGCCTGAAGAAAAGAGTCCCAGTGCAATCCCCTTTGCCCCATCCAGGAAATCCAAAGCTGGTTTTTAAGACCCAAGGAGGCACCCAATCCATTTTCCTGCCCACTGGATGATACTATGGCTGACTATCCAGACTGATTTGATGAGTCCAGCAGGAAGTGAAAAGAGAGAACATCAGTGGAGGAGTGACCTGCATGTATTGCATTTCCAGTGCCTTATTCATGTGCGGGGAAGCCTGATCTTTACAGCCGAGGTGGTGGCGCTGATACAGAAGGAATGTGTGTCAACATTGCAGATAGGAGGCCAAGGGCCACCAGGCCAGTCCACATAGCAGTGAATTGGAAGCTAGTAAGGGGTGCCCTGCTAGCATGAATGAATATAAGGGCTGGGCCCAATGGTCGAATGACTAAGTATTCTGCAGATGTGGTGACTGGGCAGGGCTGTGTGTGTGAACACCTTACCCCTTCTGATCTGTTTTGGACCTCTGCACCATGAGCCAGAGCATATGCATTGTATTTCAACATCCTGCCTCCTGAGGGTTCGGCTGGAGTGGTCACGGCTTGTGGTAGAGACCAGCTTGCCTCACCTGAGGGCCACAAAAAAGGTCAGTGTGAAGGTTGACTGGAACAAGGAGGCCTTGAAGTTAGACCACCAGATCATAGGGAGCTGCAACAGGAGACTGGTAAGAATGGGGAAAGTAATAGATTTCAATTTGTCTGGTCCACGGGGGAGAGCCTTCTCCAGCCTTCTATGGCCCGGTGGGCAATGAAGGTGTGGAAGGGGTCAGGGAACCCATGGGCCTTGCTGTGAAATGAGATGGCAGTGATAGGTCATGGTCTTAGGTGCAAGGCCTTTCTCCCACAGGGAGGCAAAATAACACAAGACCATGGTCTCAGAGGTGGGCCAGGAGCCTCTGCCTCCATGGGCCAAGGAGAACTCCAGTAAAGAAGCTGTGGTCCTAGAGTAGGTACACCTTGTTGAGGGGGAATAGAATTAAATACTCCCGGCAGAATCAGCTGCTGCCAAGAACCTACAGCTCCTATGGGAAGGGATCTGGATGGCGATTCACTTCAGGGGCCAGGTCACAGAACCTCTCCTCCTGAAAGCGAGACAAAGCAGCCACAATGTTGTTACCTGCATCTGCAATATATTGGGCTGAAAAGGAGATGTTAGTGGACAGACATGAAAGGACAAAACTGTGGACAAAATGCATTACCCACTCAGAGGACACCCGCCTGTCCCCACCCACTCCTCAGGCCAACACTGTGAACACCAGTGGCCAACAAAATAAATGCCGAACCTGATGCTGCCGATGCATCCGATGCATCCAACTGGACTTGCATGAAAGTGCCTAGGCCAGGGGAGGGTTGCCAGAGAGTTAAAAAACTCAAGAAATGAGAATCAGACCTTGAGGTCAGCTTTCATGCCTCAGGTGATCCTGGTAGGTTGATGTGGAGAATATGCCCCAACTTTGGCCCTGGCAATGCAGGTGCAGAAGGCTCTACCTGGGGAAAGAAGAAGAACTGGTTTTTATACCCTGCTTTCCTCTACCCTAAGGAGTCTCAAAGCAGCTTACTATCCTCCTCCCTTCCTCTCCCCACAGCAGGTGCCTTGTGAAGCAGGTGGGTGTGAGAGGGTTCTATGAGAACTGTGACTGGTTAAAGTCACCCAGCAGGCTTCATGTGGAGGAGTGGGGAAATCAAACCCAGTTCTCCAGATTAGAGTCCACCTCTCTTGTACACGACAGTGGCATAAAAATGATCCTACTGAATTTCCCCCCTTTTTTTTAGGTTGTGCAAACAGGAATCATTATTTATGTGTAGGAAAAAAAACCCACCACAATATAGATATATATAATGAAGCAGTGGGTGTTCTTTCTATTAAATGCTAACTTTTTCTTCCAGTTAAGTTTTTTCCTCTGACCATACGGCTTTTTATGTGTATAAATCTGCACAAAATAAATATAATATATAATATAATATATAAATCATTCAATCCCTGAGTACTCAGAGCTCTGAGCGATGAACAATGATAATAAAACATATAATCAAACAGCACCAACAATTTAAAAGCTGATTAAAACAATTTCATAGTTTTATAGTTAACAATATTCAGATGGCGTTAGTATATATAGTTTCAACTGTGTCCCCGTCTCTAAGGAGATATGTGGGGGTGGGGAGAGTAGGAGGAAGGGACTGCCAGCCATGATGGTGCTCATCACTGTCCTCAACCTAGCGTTGCCAAGTGCTATCTTCACCCGCAGCGGGGGACTTTGGGGGATGTTCCTGGAGGGGGCGGGCATCCCCGATGTGATGACATCACATTGGGGACTTCCCCCCCTCCCGCCTGCTCTTCCAGTGCACCAGCTCCCTGCAGTTAAAGTGGGCACTTTAACTGCAGGGAGCCAGCATTTCCCTGCACGCCCGACCTCTGTGGAGATAGGGTGCATGGCCCACAGCCACCCCTCTCCCTCCTCTCTCTCAAAAGAGAAGGGAGAGGGGTGGCGGTGGGTGTTGGGACTTGGGGGCGGGGCTTCCCCCGGTGGCAAGCTGGCTGGTGGTGAGTAGAAGCCCCCAAAAAGCAGGGGACCCCTGCCAAACGGGGGGGGGGGGGTTTGGCAACCCTACCTCAACCAAAGGCCTGATGGAACATCTCTGCCCAAAGGCCAGGGCAAGGGCAGAAAAGGCCTGGCCCTGGTCAAGGACAGCTGGATGTCTTTTAGGCCAGTGATCACCAGTAAGTTCTCAGCAGAGCATAATGCAATTTGAGGGATGGAGCCTGGAGAAGGTGAAGTTTGAGGAGGGGTGGGACCTCAGACAGGTACAATGCCATAGACTCCATCCTCCAAACCAGCCATTTCCTCCTGGGGAACCATCGTTGCCAATCTCCAGGTGAGGGCTGGAGATCACTCAAAGTTACAATTGCTCTCCTGGAGGGAGGGCAGGTCAGCTTAAGTCAGAGGGGTGGATAAAGGTAAGTTGATGGTTAACTGGGAAGGTGATGGGGTTGCCAACTCCAGGTTGGGACATTCCTGAAGATTTGAGGGGTGGAGCCTGGAGAGAGTGGGGTTTGAGGAGAGATGGGACCTCAGACAGGTACAATGCCATAGACTCCACCTTCCAAACCAGCCATTTCCTCCTGGGGAACCATTGTTGCCAATCTCCATGGGAGGGCTGGAGATCACTCAAAGTTACAACTGCTCTTCAGGTAGCAGAGATAGGTTTCTCTGGAGAAAATGGTGGACTCTGTGTCATTATACCCTGCTGAGGTCACCACAGTCAAATTGACACTGAGTGCCCAAGGCTGGGACACTCTCCCAGAGCCTCTTTCTAGATCTCGTTGTATTTGTTTCCATTGGCTTTATTCCTAGTACATATATAAAAACACAGGCCCAGCTATTAAACCATAAGGCAGGAATGAGAGGTCACTGAGGGGATGCCAGATGACCCCCTATACCCATAAGTCTTCATCTGTTGACTTATAATAGAAGGACAGACGAATATTCCTGCAAAGGAAGTTCCACAATATTGGTGAGAAGACTCGCAATACATTGAGGGTGGGAAAGTACCAGCTGGATATTAGGAAAAACTTTTTTACAGTAAGAGCTGTGCAACAGTGGAATCAGCTGCCTAGGAAGGTGGTGAGCTCCCCCTCACTGGCAGTCTTTAAGCAGCAGCTGGACAAACACTTGTCAGGGATGCTCTAGGCTGATCCTGCATTAAGCAGGGGGTAGGACTAGATGGGCCCTTCCAACTCTGTGATTCTATGATTCTTTAAGTCCCTGTGTGGTCACAGATGATGGGATCACCTGGAGCAAGGTTCAATAGAGCTGATGGTTCCCTTACAGCATAATCCTGAAAATGTTATCTTGATGTGAATCTTGTTGGTTTCTGTTAAACTTCTTTTGCAAAATGATTCATTGATTTGCTGCCCGGGACTGTTATAGACACACAGATCTTCCCACTTGCAAAGGATTCTCTTTTCAATATGCCCCTATGGGGGGCAGTTCTGTGCTTGTATCCTTTCGCTTGATGTCTGCGTCCAAGTACACTCAAAGATAAGGAGTGGGGTGAATGTTTTGGGGGCAGATTTTAGGTGTGGGAGATGCAAATGGAAAACATCTAGATTGTAACAAGGCCAGCGAGTATTGCCTTCTGATTCTTCAAAATAATTATGTCTGAAAATATTGTCTTAGCTGGAAGTAGGTCCAATGGAACTCAATCAGATTTACTTCTGAGTATGCCTGCCTAGGATTGCTCCACAAATATCAGAAACTACAGCAAAAGAGCTGCCATTGATGAGAAGGTTGGGTTTCAGCACTCAGTGGATTAGATCCAAACTACATTTTCCAATGGCAAAGCAGAACTTTCCTGCCTCCCCCTCCCACCACAGCCCACTGATCTCCATGAAATACTGTTCCTTGGGGGTAGGGGACCCTGAGAAACAACATGGGGGGGTCTGCAGAGGTAACCTGAAACCAGTGGAAATTGACAACTCACTATTTTTTCTTGTCCTTTCTTCATGGCTCTCTTTTTAACACTAGCAGTTCATAACTTCTTTGTAGCATCCATCCAGTGATGAACATCATGTGAACTTATCCTAGTTATGCAAAACAAGAAAACTTAGGCAAATTTGAAAAGGGATGCAAATATGGTGTGAGTAGGTTTATAGGTGGCAAACGTATTTCTACAGTGTGCTGATTTAATTGCAGTGAATCAGAGGTTATGATGACCCCTGATTCTGACACCACCTTTGATATGCAAGAATGCAGGCTGTTTGTTGTCTGTGCCTCCAGGGTAACCATTTGCCTGGGGATCTTCTATCAATACCTCCCTGCCTCCAGTGTTTGTGGGATGCTTGCTACTTGCGAGATGCCTTTCTAGAATTGATCCTGAAATAACTCTGACCACCTGAATCACATCAGTGCTGCCCAACAAGTTGGTACTGATTCTCCCTTTTGTAGAGCAGTATTGGGAGTGGGGTATGAAGACAGGATAGGGGAAAGAGGGGGGATTCCAGAGGAGGACCACCTATATGCCTGAATCATTCACTTCAGTCTCTTAAGCACTGCATCATGCAAGTGGTTCCTGTATTTCCAAAGATTCAAACCAGCAGGGAGGAGCAAAAGACAGAGTCTGGTTGTGATGTTATTTCAGGACATGCAGAGATTACTCTAAAGGGGCTGGAAGGGGGGGAGGGGTTTTTCAGGGGTTTGTTGCATTTTGTTTTAAATAGAGGTTTGTAGGACTACTTGAGCCACTGGGAAAGGTAGGGGGCAAAGTTATATAATGTTTTATAGACTATACACATTCTTTTTTTAACATTTACACACGAGAAAGGATGTCATGCTTTCAACACATTTCTGCAAGCACATACGTTATACAGGTACAACCACTAGGCAGCTGGCATAATGACTTATTTACTTCACTAATACCCTGCCTTTCACCCCAATGGGGACTCAAAGTGGCCCACCTCCTCTTCTCCATCTTATCTTCATAGCAGCCCTGTGAGGTAGATTAGGCTGAATGTGCGTGACTGGCCCAAGTTAAAGCAGTGAATTTATGAGGCAGGATGGGGAACTGAACCTGGCTCTTCCAGATCCTAGTCCAATACTCTAAATACCATGCTGGCTCTCTGTGATATTGACACAGGTCTCTCCCTTGTGCTCATAGGATAGCAAACACACACTGCATGTTGTATAATGTGTGAAGCAACCCTAATTCTTTGATGTCCAGAAAAACTCACATGTGAACTACACACATATGAATGTACAGTATTAGTTTTTAGAGGCCTAATTAAACATTGCGAATGATCTAAAACTGGTACCATTAAACAAGTTCAACAGCCCATTAGCCACTAGGTGGCACCAAATAGCTATCATTCATATAACATGCTTCAAAAGCTTGAAGTGTATGTTACACATATATAGTGTGGCATTGGGGGGGGGTGTCATTTACATTCCTATTTCACCTGCAGTCAAAGCTTACAACTTTTAAAAAGTACATGTATCAAGCTGGCAAGGACTGATTTAATCATATCATGTGTTGATAGATTGCAAATAAATAGTACATTGTAGGCACACAAAGTCCTATGAAAATACTTCAGCATGCTATTTTAAAGTTCCCATTTAATTTAAAAAATGCACTATACAGGCAGATACTGCTTCCTACATATGACTTCTTGTAGAATAAATAAAACATACACTGCAAAAGTATGCCAAATCTGATAATCTAACTTCCAGTAAACTAATGTTTATTACTACACAATTGTATCTCCCACAGTTATATAAATCTTTAACCAAGTTATGAATATTATATTCCATATTTTAATGTCTTTGTGTATATAGTGACCTCTTGTCACAGATGCTTTAGGGTTGCCAGGTCTTGGCTGGCTGCTGGGAGGGGGCTTCCTGGTCCTTTTCTGGGACCTCTTTGGCACATGCACAAAGCATGCATACCACGACGACATTACCTGGAAGTGACATCATCGCGCAGAGCACATTGCAGGGGCTGCTCTATCATTTAAGGAAAAACGATTGAGTGTCCCCCCCTGCAACATGCCCAGCACAATAACGTCACCTCTAGGTGACATCATTGCACCAGACATGTAGGTGCAAACAAGACACTTTGGAGATGGGGTTCCCCCTGCTGGCCGAATCAGGGTCAGCAGATTGGGGGCCGCAAAAGTGGACAACCTTCTGCCCCCGTCGGGGGAATGGGAACCCTAAGATGCTTCTTGTCTAAATGGAAATGTACCTGAGGGAAGAGGAAGCTCTGGGTGATAGCTAACATGGAGAGTTGAGGTTAATTACTGTAGTAATGTACTGGAGGAGCTGCGGTGGCTCAAGTGGTTAAGACGCTGAACTGCAGGCTGTGGAAAATCAGTAGTTCAGCAGTTCGAGACCCAAGTTGCTGCATGACAGAGTGAGCTCTCGTCTCTAGCTCCTGCCAACCTAGCAGTTCGAAAGCAAGAAATTGCAAGTAGATAAATAGGTACCACTTCGGTGGGAAGGTAACAGCGTTCCGTGTGCCTTGGTGTTTAGTCATGCTGGCCACATGACCACGGAAACGTCTTCAGACAGCGCTGGCTCTTCGGCTTTGAAACAGAGATGAGCATCGCAACCCTAGAGTCAGACTCGACTGGCTTTCGAGCAAGGGAACCTTTACCATTAATGTACTGGAGTTGGAAAACTCATAGCTGGGTAGGAAGGTCTGCCTTACTGTATCTGGTTTGGAACAAAGAGAAGGGGCAGAATGGGTGAGAAAAGATACAGAAATGGGTGAGAAAGGATACAGAAATGGGTGCTGTTTGAGGCTTAACATTTGTCTAATTGTATTTCAATTTCTGTTTCATATGTACTGTAACTCACTGAGTCTCCAAGATTTAGCATGTTGAAAAGAGAATCCAGGACAGTAAATAAAGCAATAAGTGTATCCAGCTATTTACGACCTTCCTCACATAAATCTTCATTTTCACTCCAAAGCTCTCTAGTGACTCCATGTCCATCTTGGACCTACCATGCTCCAAGATGTTAATCATTACCATTTTGGATATCTAGAAGGGCTAATTATGAGTGGTTCCAGATGTTGAAAAAAAAAGCATAAAGAAAGGAAGTACAAATGATCCCCCCACCACCACCTTCCAATTGGGTTTACCCAACAAGGGAATGTGTATATTTCACTTGCAGAGAGTTTTTCCAATAGGAGGGCAGAACACACATATCTCATGGAGAAATGCTGCCTTTCTTCCCTTCAGACAAGACCCATGGCAAGAAGAAATTCTGAGTCAGATTGTGGGTCTTTCAAGGTCAGTATTATCTGTCATAAACCCACCTTGGATCTGTACATAGTTACACACATGTTGCATGTTTCCTCTGCTTTGTGCCACAACCCCAAGTTATAAATCCAGCCTCCCATGTTACCAGTGACATAGAGGACACTAGAAAAAGCTGCCTCTGAGCATGTGCAAAGGGTAGCATTTCCCAATTACTCCAGCCTGTCCCTTCTGTCTGTGTGTGAGTGTGACTTCTAAATCTAAGGTGCATGAAGGGGAGCTGAGTCACGGACTGCTCTCTTAAAGAGAAAAAGACTTTATTGCTACAGATTAAGTTTAAAGCACAAGACAGGGGAAATAGTATTGTGGCTGCTGGGTTCCAGATCTACTGGAAATAAAAGAATATTATAACACCAAGCTAAATTTAGTTATATAGAAGATTTTCCTCCCACATCTCCCTCCACCACTGATGTCTGTGGAATAAACACACATTCTGATCTCCACCTCCTCCATGCAGAGGAATCTGACTTCAGCATTTGAACAAAGACTAACAGACATTTCAACCTTTTTAACCCTTCCTCTCTTTGCTGGTGGGAACCTCTCCCAATCCAGTTTTAGGGAACTTGCCCCATGTGGGAGGTGAACCCCAACCTCCCGATCAACCTAGAACATGTTCCACACATCTCAATATCCAGATCATGTTTTACAACAGCCACTCTTCTTGCTTTCCCTAACAAGTAGGCAAATGATGATACCTCTGCAGAAATACATCTCTGCTCTCTGACCTCTTGGTGCATTTTATGACTCTCTTCCCTGGGAAAACAAATGGCTTTCAGAATCCCAGGAACTCCCTGATATGCTTCAAAGAAACTTACATCTCTGAATCACAGCATTGTCTATTCTGACTGGCAGTAGCTCTCAGGATGAGCTCTTTCATATTAACTACTGTCCTTATATCCAGAGATGCCTGGGACCTTCTGCATGCAAAGCAAATGCTGTACCACTGAGACACCCACAAAAGCCATCTGCCCTTTCTCTTCTTTCAGTGTCTTCTTTTGAAGGTCTAGTGGCTCTTAGAAATGACCATGTTAATGTGTGGATGAACTAGTGATACTCACCATAACATACTGGGCCATGTACATCACCCCTGAAAAGTTAATTGAAAAGCGGTAGAGGAGTGTCATAACATCAAGCTCTGATGAAAACAGTGTTCAAGTGTCCAAATATCATCTCAAATATGACCTGTATGTAGCATTTATCAAAATTCACTACATCCTATGTCAATAACATCTCTTTAAACTAAACTCATGCCACCGCTTGTCAGTCTCTAGCAATGTGTTTTCATGTTTTTGTTGCAACCAACCAACATGCATGACCTTCTGCTAATATGAATATCCCTGGGCCATCTTGATTAATTTGGGTGAACTATTCTTTTAAATTACTTACAGCAGTAAAGATATTTCATGCAGCTGATTGTTTTAGAATAATAGAATGAAATCCATGTAACTCCTTTTATTAGGACCAGCCAAATTGACACAAGACACTGCACAAGCTTTTGAGCTCATCAGAACTCTTCATCAGGCCAGATGTTGCAAAATATAAAAAGATAGGAGAGTAGGAGTCAGATTTTCAGGCTATGGTGTTAAGTTACGATCTTGCACACATCCTCTGTAAGATGCAAGCAGATAGTTAGCTAAATTTATTTCTGAGGTATTGAATTACAACATGTTCTCTGGGAAGCTGTATTCAATCCATATCCTCTATTCTTTGTTCTTTCACTAAAATACAGAAACCCAAGTCCATAAAAAAAATCAACCCAAATGTTCTTCTAGAACTCAACTCTAGACCAGGCCTTTCTATCACCAACCTTTGCCTTTGTGTGGTGGAAACTCATCTGGTTGCAGCAAAGAGCCCAACAGAGGTGGTTTGCCACTGCTGCCTCTAAGGGTTGCCAGACCCCCACTGGGGGTGAGGAAATCCCTGCTTTTGCAGGGCACTTCCCCACTGGTGGCCAGCTGGCTGGTGAGGGGAAATCCCTCCCCCAACTGGCCCTCAAGGTGACATGATGATGTCACCCAGAAAGGACGTCATCACGTTGCCGACATTGGGTGGTGACACTTTAGCTTTTGGGCAAAACTCTATGGTAAAATCAGCTACAAATCATAGTTTTGGCCCAAAAACTAGAGTGTCACCCTCTGACATCAGTGATGTGATGATGTCACTTGGAAGTCCTTTGCGTCCTGCGTGCTTTGCATGTGCAGCAGAATATCCCGGAGAGGACATGGGAGCCCCCCACCAGATGCGAGGGAGGACCTGGCAACTCTTCTGCCTTTGCATAGCAACTCTGAACTTCCTTCATGGTTTCCCATCCAAGTACTAACCAGTACTGTCCCTGCTTAACTTTGGGGATCTTACAAGACTGGGCTATCCTGGGCTATCCAAGTCAGGACAACTCTGCATTTACTACAGTTCGAAATCTTGCCCATAATAGTGCTCCTGCCCAGAAGGTTGCTTAGAATTTTTTTTTTCTTAGACTCACAGTATCCTTCTACGCCTGCATGGAACACCAGAAGAGTTTTCGCTGTAAAGGTAATCTATACATTAATAGCAAAGTTAGCCAAATATTTGGACACTTTTAAATCCGGTGACTGGAGCTGTGAACAGGCAAGAATGATCTTTCTACAAAACCGAAAATGGGCCCAGGTTTGCAGAAAAATGTGAAAGCTTTAAAAAATACATGGGGACAGTTAAAAAAAACACCCTGAAAATGATAAAAAGAGCACCTGTAGCTTTAAGTCAGGGACCTACATACCTTCAGGACTGTCTCCTCCAATATGTCCCCAGAAGAGCACTGAGTGGCGGATAACAACTTGCTAGTGATCCCCGGCCCTAGAGAGGTCTGGCTGTCCTCAATTAGGGCCAGGGCCTTCTCGGTCCTGGTCCTGGCCCTGGCCTGGTGGAACTCTCTGCCGGATAACATCAGGACCTTGCAGGATCTGATGCAATTCTGCAGGGCCTGTAAGGCAGAGATGTTCCGCCAGGATTTTAGTTGAGGGCAGCAACGGGAGGTTGAGACCGGCACCCTCTTTTTCTCTCTTCTATGGCCCCCACATACCCTTCCCTGCCTTGCTGTGTGGGACAGCGGTGTGGCCAGCAAAGGAGGAATGGTATTGCCATATTGTTATGCCAATAATGGTTTGTTGTTGTTATTGCCATATTGGATTGGTTTAATTTACTGTTTCTGTTGGTGTTCTTAATTATACATTAGTTGTATTTTTAAAAATGTTTTATGAGGTTGTAAATTGCCCAGAGCCTACTCACAGGGTGGGCAATTCATAAGTCCAATGAAGTAAGATAAATAAATAAATAAAGCAATGGATTCCCTTGATGACCAAGCAACCTCAGCAATGCAAGCTTAGCTCTGTCAGTAAAAGGCAGGGCCCTTTCCAGGCCTACCTTGGCCTTTGAGGGAGGACTTCTTGGGCCAGGCCTGGTTTGCCAGCTCCAGGTTTGGAAAACATTGAGACTTTGTGATTGAGGAAGGCAGGATTTGAGGAGGGGAGAGGCCTCCGCTGAATATAATGCTATAGAGTCCACACTCTAAACCAGGCATTTTTCCAGTGGGACAAATCTCTGTTGTCTGGAGTTCAGTTGTAATTCTGGGATATCTGCAGGTACCACCTGGAAGCTGGCAACCCTAGGCCTGGCAGCAACTTCTGGGTGACTTGATACCACCCAGCTTACATGACCCAACTAGGTCCAGCTGCTTGCTACTGTTTAACAGCAGCCACCCTGTTAAATTGTGGGTTCCATGGATAAGCAGACCCCAAGTCTAGTGATCAGCTCTACTTTATTAGTGATGTCAACATGAACAAGACAAGACTCCAGGGTCGCAGCCCTGTTTAAATAGCATGCAAAGCTCAGCCTGTCTCTGGTAGCACAGTCCTGGATTGTTTCGGTCCCAATACATAACACCCCTCCCCACTAAGTTCCAAAGCACCTTAACAGACATAGTCTTCAAGGTACGCTGGCTTGCGTCATTCCCTCTGAGAATGCCGGGGCTCCTGAGGGGGTGGAGACGACACCGGAGCCGGGCTTGGTGAGGCAGGGACCTGTGCCGGGCTTTCTTCTTCCTGGCAATCCAGCTGCAAGCTGTTGTGGGGGCATCACTCTCTGTCAGCAGTGGCAGCAGTGATGGTTCCAGGGCACAATCCTCCTCTTCAGCGGAGGACAATTCAGGCTCCTTCGGCAGAGGCGGTGGCACAGCTGGTCTATGTGCGTGTGTAGAAGCTGGCCCCCATCCACTGATACCAAACTCTTCCCAAGCATTTTTGATATCAGACTGTTTCGTAAAAGGTTGGATGTACACATTAATGCAAGTTATCTTAACAGCCAGAATCCAATTCTTGTTACTTTTCAATTTCTTTGGGGAACTTATTTAACAATGAAGACACAAGAATACTCAGTCCTCCTGAGGATCTTCCCCCTTTGGGACCAATCGAAGCACATGAATGAAAAGCCAGGTAGGTATGAAGCTCAAATGGGTCTTGCATCCAAGTTTCTTGTAGAAATATGATCTTAAACTGTGAGATATAAGAAATAAAATCTGGGTCCAATGATTTAGAGCATCATCCGGCAATATTCCAGGAGAGGAGGAGGGGCGATAGTCAGTCTGCCTTCTCAATAATATCCAAGGACCTTCCGGTGTCAGTAAAAACACAACCATTGGAGGGTGGGTTCTGTGATATCAAGGGGGGGGGAGCAGCAGTGTTTTCAGCGAGTGCTTCCTTCCGGTCCGGTTAGATTCAGTGCCCATCAAGGGAGTATCATGCTCCATATCCATATCCAGTAGTGGGTCAGAGTTCACCTTGTCTGTTTCCACATGTTTATTTGAATTACAAAGGCAGAGTATTAATTCTTCCAATTTGGCCATAATTTCCGTACACTCAGATTTTGGCAAATAAGTGAAGGATGAGAGTACATCTTGTTCTACGGAATTCTCCAGATAAGAGGCCTTAGACAAAGAAGGGTGGGGAACATCAGTCCGACTAGTCAAAACTGGATCCGAGGGGGCTGAAGGTTTGAAAACGGAGGTTGTTGGAATTCCAGTCTCGCACTGAATTTTCTTGGATATATAATTAGGGAGAAGGGGGCAGATCTTGGAATTACTGAAAACTCTAGTAGGGAAAATGCCATATATGTCTTTGCAGCATTAGTAATGTAGGAATCTTCCTGGACTCGAAGGAAAGTAAAACCTTCTGAGTTTTTGGCATATTATTAAGGTGTTCAATCCTCTTTAAGTCAATAAAGAGAGGGTTTTTCCCGAAAAGAGCCGATAGATGTCTCCTTACACAGTTCTTAGTAGACCAATTGATTACCTGGCCTCTGAAAGGACACATAGTTAAACATATTTTGGAATCTTGCAGAGAGAGGTTATAAGGGGCTATGGGGTGTGAAGCTCCTTTTTTTAATTCGTTTCCAGCTTGACAGACAGCTTGTGAAGATGGATGCAGAGACGCTGGGACTTTAAAATCTTGGAGGTTCCATTCATCATTTGATGCCTTATCTTTGTGTTTTGAGGGCGCAGGAAGAATAATTTTCTCCAGGAGGCCATGTATGGTATCTAGAGATTTAAAAACACAAGACAAAGTTCTGGCAATTAAATCCAGAAACACAGCTTGTTCAGATAGTATATCAGAGGAGGCACCTTCTCCTTTTTTAAAGGTAGCTTTCAACTGGGCGTTAGGAGTTGAATCCTTGGCAAACCTCTCTGAGTCAGAAGTATTTGTATTTAAAAGATTAGGTAACTGTTTATCACAGACTTCCTTCATCATAAAGTTATCATCGTCCCTCTCTGCCAGCAGGGAGAAGGAGTTTGAAACTGGGATATTAAAGACATCCTTTCTTTTCTCAGGGAAGAACTCCATAATTTTTGTTTGCTTGGTCAGAGGCAAACAGACCAATTCCTCCTTGTCTTGGGGTGTTTTGCTGACCCTTTCTCTCTCTCTGGAAAGTTGTTCAGCTGCTGAGTCATTTCGCACTCCACTGATAAGCTATTACAGCTTAAGATCAGAAAACAGCATCAGCAGCAGCAAGCATAAAGTTTACTTAGCTAATAGAGCCCTTGCTTCAAATAAGAAAACATTTTAAAAGTTTTATGTTTAAAATGTTTAAAACATGTTAAAAATGTTTTGTTTTGTTTTTTAAAAAGGAGACCTTGAGAGTTCAGGAGGGAAGGAGCAAGGTGCAGCTTCCACAGATTAATTAGTCTTCTTGCTTCTCACATAAGAGATAAACAATTCACTGGCCAGCTCCAGACAAGGCAAAATAAACTAAAATAGCTGATTAGGTTAGAAATAGAAAAAAAGAATTAGATAATACAGTCCTGGTCAGACGGAGAAACAGCTTGAGCGCCTTTTCTCGCCAGCCAGAAGGGGAGGGGTCCACAATATTCTTTCCAATCAATGGAAATATCAAATCATTTAATTGATTACCGAACCTTTCTTGGAACAATATTCTTCAAATTATTTTAGAAGCCTTCACATGGACTGTATCATCCATGTACAAAAGAGTTGGAAGCTTCCAAGATGACAAACATGGAAGGTGAAACTCACTAGTTTCCAAGAATTTACAAGCGCATGGCGACCAGCATCCCTAATGACAAGCTTGAGATAACCACCATCCATTGATACCTTTTACGATAGGGGTCCAGTGACTCAGGGGCCCCTGGAATAATTCCATGTGAAGACAGGGTCACCTGGAGAGAACCCGAGGGGGACCTCCTGGCTCACCAGAGATTGGCACAACTCAGGGGCTCAGTCCAGGTGCAGATGGTCCAGCCACGTCATGAGGTGGCAGCCCATTAAGAGTTTTTCAGGGCTGCGGCCGGTGGGCATACTCGAGGTCACTCAATGACCGAACAAGAAGACAGCAAGCCAGTGGTCCCAGTCCCCCTGAGTGAGCCGCTTTAGTGCATCCTTGGTAGTCCACACCATCCTCTCAGCTTGTCTGTTGGAAGCTTGGTGGAAAGGAGTGGACCACATGTGCCTGATGAGGTTCTAGTCCAAGAACCCCTGGAACTCTTCCAAGGTGAAGGCGGTGCCATTATCGGTCACGACTGTGTCTGGTAGGCCATGGGTTCTAAACATTTGTCTCAGGGCCTGGATGGCTGTACGGGATGAGGTAGATGCAACCGGCATGACCTCCAGCCATTTGGTGTAGGAGTCCACCAGAAGGAAGAGCAGCTGCCCCTGGAATGGGCCGGCAAAGTCCAAATGTACCCATGCCCATAACGTGTGGGAAGACTCCCACTGGTGAACGGGAGTCCTCGGGGTGAATTCTGGGCCCATCCAACCAGTGGGTCATCCCTGCTCCACCCAGTCCAAGATGCGGGAGAGGATGTGGTCCCTAGCGGTGAGGCAGGAGATGTCCGCAGCATGCAGAGGGCAATGTGGCAGCTCATCCATCATCAGGATTTGGTGCACGGGGGCTGGGGCTGGGTCGATGGAGCTGAGTGGGAGGTGGCTAAGAGCATCCGGGTGTCCCATAGACTTTCCTGGCCAGTATTGCAGAATGTATTGGTACTCCCCCAGAAATATGGAACAGAGCAAGACCCTGGGTGACAGCATCCATGGCTTCTGGTGGTCAGAGGTGAGGAGACCAAGCAGGGACTTGTGGTTGGTTGCGATTGGTGAAGGGGTGCCTGTACAGGTAATCGTGAAATTTCTTTACTCTCGCCACAATCACAAGGGCCTCTTTGTCAATCTGGGAGTAGTTCCACTCAGCTGATGACAGGGTCCTTGAGTAGTAGGCCACTGGCACCTCTCTCCCGTTCGGCAGCCGGAGGCCCAGGAGTGCACCAACACTGTAGGGAGAAGCGTTGCACACCAAGATGACAGGCAGCATCTCATCAAAATGGGCGAGGATGACTTCCGGTTTTGGCAGCGCGAATGGCGGTCGCACTCATGGGATGCTCCCGGAGTCGACTCGCCCACGTGCGGTTGGGGGGGATCCGCACAAGCGGAGACCCTAAGGAGCCTTAGTTAAAGGCTCTGAACTGGGGCATGCAGGGGAAGTGCCTCTTTACCGGCCCGATTGGTCGGAAATTGAGGCTCGCCCCATGCCCCAAAGGCCCCACCGCGGCAGTGCCCTGTACGGGGACTAGCAACGCCACCGGACTTCGCAGAGTGATGAAGCGAATGAACTTTTGAAAGTGAAAGTGAACGGCTGCAAACTGTGAGTTGACGATTGAAAGCGCGAAAGATATAAGTGCATCTCCCCCCCTATCGAACAAGCGCTAAAGAGGAGGGAGGAGGGTGGAACGCCCCCCCTCGATAAGACTGGGACTGTAAGCAGAGAAAGGGGGGAGTGAAATTTAAAGAAGCAAAGTTACCTTTTGGGGATTCTGTTAAAGCGAAGAAAAGGGATTGTTTCCCAAGCAGTGTGGCACGGACTTTTTAAAAGTAAACAAACAGCCAAGATGTCAGGGGCTAAAAAAGACAAGGAGAAGGAAAAGCAAGTGAAGAAGCTAATAGTCACTTCCGGTCCTAGTTCCCGCCTCTCCGGTACGGCTGTCAATCATCAAGAAAGTGAGATGCTTCACCCTCTGCTGGATCAGATGCAGAAAATCAGCCAAACTTTAGTAAGCATGGAAAGTGTTCTCAGCAGTCAACAGACACAGTTAACTGATACAGCCAAGAAAATGGAGGAGATTGCAAAGAAATGTCTGGTTTCAACAGAAGATATGCACAAAATCAAGAAGAAGGTCAGTAAAATGGAAAGGAAGCAAGAAATGCAAGAAAATATGTTACTGACGTTACAAATGGAAAAATCAAATTTGACTCTCCGATTTCAAGGAATTCAAGAAGCGGAAAAAGAAGATCTCAGAAGTATATTAATGGAAGCATTGGCACCACCGATGGGCAGTGAAGCGGATAAACTAAGCCAAGAAATGGATCTGGTATACAGATCCTATTCTAACTTTACAAAGAAAAATAATCTGCCAGCTGAAGTGGTTGTCAAATTTACCAAACAACGTGTAAGAGATCAGATCCTCAAAGCGACCTCAGCAACACCCTTGAAAATTGGAGAGCAAACTAAGGATTTTAAAGGATGTACCACTTGAAATTCGACAGAAGCGGAAGGCATATCAGGGACTGACCATATTCTTGAAAAACCTTCAAATTAATTACAGATGGTTGTTTCCAGAAGGACTGGTCTTTAAGTTTAAAGACAAGAGAGAGAAGATTGACTCCATTTTCAAAGCACAAGAGTTTTTGAAGAGACATGCCAGCTCAGAGGAGGAAGCAGAACTCGCTAAGTGGAAAATCTTCAGCAGTGACAAGGACAGCAATCCGGAAGGAGGAGACGAAGAACCGGAGGAGAAAGGAGCGGCAGGAGGTGTCTCCTATAATTTAAGAGAGAAGAAAGGCAGACGCCCCAACGTCTGATGAACTTTTGAGAGTACTGCAAGGACAATATTAATATTAACCAAAAGGACTTTACTAACCTAACTAATTTTTATCTTTGGCAGGTAATGAAGCAAGAAGATCGATCGCTCATGGTGGAAGCTATGGACTGTACTAATACTGATAAAAGACTAATATACTAATTTACTCATCGCTCGCCCTTTTCTTAATCCCTCTATATACCCTCCCTTTTTTTCTGTAAAATTTAAAGCAATAAAATTCTCTCCTTTTTAGGAGTTTAATAAAAAAAAATGGGCGAGGATGTCGTTCAACATGAGTAGTTCCTTTTATGGCCCAGAAAGCAGCGGCCTGCCACTGGCCCCACACCCACAGGGCCTCCTTGTCAAGCAGGTGGTGGAGTGGCTCCACGAGTGTGGCTATATGGGGCAGAAAGGAATGGTAAAAGTTCAGAAGCCCCGAGAAAGCCTGCAGCTTGGCCTTGGAAGTGGGAGCGGGTGCATTCCTGATGGTGTGAACCTTGTCGGGGGTCAGATGGATCCCGTCAGTGTCCACGGAGAACCCCAGGAACTCAACATGGGGGACCCCCAGGAGGCATTTCTCTCGCTTCACCTTCAGCCTGGTGGAGTTCAATTGCTGCAGCACGGCATGTAGGAAGGTGGTGAAGTCCTCCTCCAAGAGGGCGGTGTTCAATACATCATCAAAGAAGGGTTGGACCCAAGGGATGCCTTTCAAAAGAGAGTCCATCAAGTTCTGGAAGATCCCCAGGGTCACGTTCATGCTAAACTGTAACCACATTTACTCTGAAAGCACCCCGATGTGTGACGACGGTCTGTGCCTCGGCAGTCAGCTTGTCCACCAGGAGTTGCTGGTATGTTTGGGCCAAGTCCAATTTACCAAAGACCTTGGCCCCTGCCAATGTCTCTAGGACATGGCTGACCACAGGCACTGGGTAAGCATCAGAGGTCATTTCGGGGGATCGCGGGGATCGCAGTTTCCCCGGGTGAGGTACGGGGGCGGGGCACATGACAAAGCCCCGCCCCCTGCTTCCGGCCCTCATTCAGCCAGGAGGAGGCAGGAGAAGAGGGAGGGTAAGTTGCTTCCTCCCTGCCTCTCCCCACCCCTGCCTGCCTGGGGCCAGGGAGGGCCTTCGTGGGGCTTCCTTGCACTCCCGCCGGCCTTGCAGGTCCACCGCCGGGCCCCTCATGGGGCTCGGCAGTGGAGCTGCAAGGCTGGCGGCGGCGACCGGGACCATTGGGGCGGGGTGTGTGGCCTTATGACACACTTCCGGTGATGTCAGGGGGTGTGGCCTTATGACACACCTTTGGTGATGTCAGGGGGTGTGGCATATGCTAATGAGTTATGCTAATGAGCTCTTTTTCTATGAAACGACCCCTGGTAAGCGTGGTCCCTCATCGCCTTGTTGATTGTACGTTTGTAGTTCATGCAGATGCAGATGTTCCCATTTGGCATAATTGGGGTTACGATGCGGGTCTCCCAAGTGGCATGGGGAAATGGCTCTAAAACTCCTTGCACCACCAAACAGTCCAGCTCTGCCTCAATTTTGGGCTTGAGCATGAACAGGACTCTCCGGCCCTTGAGGTGGATGGGTTGCACTTTGGAGCTAAATTGGAGAGATATAGGGAGTCCTGTGTATCAGCCAAGGGTCCCATCAAAGATAGTAGGGAACTCGTCACACACATTACTGAAGTCTAAGGGCTGCATGTGGTGCACCCCTGTGACTCTGAACTCCAAGGGTGCAAACCAAAGAGAGTCCAAGCAAGCTGGTGAGCCATCCTTCAACCACCAACAAGTCCAAAATTCCCTCAAACGGTCTGTATTTCACATGGAATTTGCCCCATCCCTTAATGGCCACCTTGTTCTTTTGAAAGACCCGGAGAGTGAAACCAGCGGGTCAAAGGTGGGGACCCCCCTGTGGACAGGACCTCCGGAGAGTCTCTTCCAAGATGATGGAGATGGAGGACCCCGTGTCCAGTTCCATCTTGCAAGATACCCCCTATATAAGCACAGTCACTTTAATTTTATCAGGGGTGTCCTGGGGCAAATTCAATACCTGATGTTGGTGGACGGTGGTAGTGTGCAGATCCGCTGATTCCTGGTGCATGACAGTGCATCTCTGGGTTCCCTTGGAGCGGCAGCTGCGGGCGATGTGGCCTGTCTTGCCACAGGCCTTGCACGTAGCATCACAGAAATGGCAGGAGCGATACTCGTGGGCCTCTCCACAGCTGGCGCAGGGCATCAATGCAACAGTCTCTGCTGGATGAGTGGCGGAGGTGGCAGAAGGTCACAAGTTGTGATGAGCTGGGCGGCAAATCTGATGTGTCTCTTCTTCATCTGATGCCTCAGAAGCCGAGGGTAGGGAAGCCTGGTGTGTGGTGGAGGTCTGGCAGTCTCGCCGAGATTTCTCAAAGGCGGTGGCCTTGCATAGTGCCTTTGCTAATGTGAGGTCCTCATGGCCAATTAGCTTTCGGTGTAGTTTCTCCTATCGGATGCCCATCATGAACCGGTCGAGGAGGGTGTCGTTGAGATTCAGAAACTTGCATGTGAGGGCCAGTCGGCGAAGATCCACCATGAAGTCAGCAGCTGTCTCATTGGACTTTTGCTGACGCATGTAGAAGTCCACATGGCACACCATCTTTGTGGACTGAGGTGCAAAATGGCCAGTGAGCACCATGATGGGGGCATTGTAAGTGGCCACCTCGAGTGTGGTGGGTGCAATGAGGCCCCGGACTAGCCTCAGAGTTGCGATCCCACAGGAACTGAGCAGGAGAGCTTTCTTCTTCTCTTCACCCTCGATGTCCTGGAACAGTATGAAGTACTTGAGCTGCTCCACCCAGGTTTCCCAAAGCTCTGGGTAAGCGGGATCAAATTCTGGCAGATGTCCTGAAGCAGCAGCCATGGTCCCAGTTGTGACGTGATGCGCATGGCACTGGAGTTGATGCGCGGTGCAGTGCAGATGGGCATTGGGCTGGCTCAACAGGATTCCATCCTCATCGCCACTGTTAAATAGTAGGTTCCATGGATGGGCAGATCCCAAGTCTAGTGATCAGCTCTACTTTATTGGTGATGTCAGTGTCACGCTCGGGGTCTGCCCCAGGGCTAGAAACCCTGGTAGCCGTGTTGAACTATGGGGAGAGGAAATGAGCGCCTCAGATTGGGAAGGTCTGGGGTTACGTCACCCCAGCTTCCTTCCTCGGACAGACCTCCGTTCTCTCTGAGTTGCTTCTGAGGTCAATCCTCAATTCCTCCACAGCACTCGTCAGTTTCCTCCTTTTTATAGCCCAACTTCATCCCTGGGTGACACCCCCTTCTGGTTATTACTAATCCTATAGGCTAGGTCACCTGCCCATCACCGTGCTCTCCTATCCCAGTGAACTTCCTCTTCCTTAGGCCCGCCTTCCTGTATAACTAGTGCTGTGGGGGTGAGGGAGTGCCTACTTCCTGTTTGTGCAACAGGGCCAACGACGGCGTCCTTGGCACCAGTACTCCTCGGGGGTAAGGCTGGAACGCGCCAACTGTCCCGTTCTCTCAAACGCGCCCTTCCCCCTCACATCTCGGGTCATCCCCACCACGTTCCTTGCCAGTCCGTTCCACCGTCTTATGTCTTTCTGGATGTCCCTTGCCCTGTGGTGGGCATTGAGGGAGGGGATTGGGGTCTCGGAAGGTGCCCAGCCCACCATTCTTCCTGGGGAGTAATGGGGAGCTCGGTGCAGGTAGCGCCAGTCCCACTGCAGCGGCCTGTAAGGCCGCAGAGGAGCCCGTGGCGGGACAGCCAGCAAGAACAAGACAAGACTCCAGGGCTGCAGCCCTGTTTAAATAGCATGCAATTGCCATACCCAAACATACCCCACTCCCTATGCGGTGGCGCAGAGCTGCTGTCAGTTCTAGCCCACGCTGGTTTGAGCTACCAGCCTTGTCCCCAGCTTGCCGTCCACCCAGTGGTTCGAAAGCTTCGGCAAGTAGATAAAATGGGTACCACTCCTTAGAGAGGGTGGGCACACTAAACCCCCGTGGGGGAGGTGTTAGCCGACGAACGGAAGGTCCAGCTCGGAAGCCTGGAAAAAATACCTCTTCGGCATTAAGAAAACTGTGATGAGCCAATCCGGCCAGGCGGTGGCAGTGCAGAACTACAACTTAAAGCAGTCTCGGAAGAACTGACGTCATCTAGCCACGCCGAAAAAGTGAATGCCGTCCGGAACACGCCTGAAGCTTAAAGCTGAACAAAATCCCCATCGACTGCAAAAGTGTGCGATTTAAAGTATTATATATGTTGTCCTCCCTTACCCTATGAAACATTGTTAGTCCCTTGTGAAAACTTGTGTAACTGTAAATCGCTCAGAGCCAGCAGCTCTGCAGGATGAGTGATCAATAAATCGAAATCGAAAGGTATATTATGATAGACTATTTACATAACATTACTTCTTGATTGGCTACTTCCAGAGTCCTGGTGGGCTATTGTTCTAAGACTCCAGGCTCAGCCCGTTTTTGGTAGCACAGTCCTGGATTGTTTCAGCCCCAATATATAACACACCCTATGAAAGTCAGTGTGGTGTTGTGGTTAGAGCTTCAGAATAGGGTCTGGGAGACCCAGGTTTGAAGCCTCATCTTGCCGCAGGATATCACTGGGTGATTTTGGGCTAGTTACACACTTTCAGCCTTATCTACCTCACAGGGTTGTTGGGTGGATAAAAAGGAGAAGAGAATAACGTAAGGTGCTTTGGTCCCCACTGTGGAGAAAGGTGGGGTATAAATGGAGTAAATAAATAATAACTACAGCTGACGATGGGAGGCAGATAAAAGGCAGACTGGTGAATGGCTGAGAAGGAGAGAATAAGGCAGGGAAAGGGGACAGAATATGGGGTTTGCCAGGGGAAGGAAAGAGGAAATATTCTGGAGAGGGGAATATAAGGAAAGTGAGGCACCTCCCACAAGCAATGCTCCCTCTAAGTTGTGGAATCTTGTGAGCAAAATTCTACTTTGTGAGCTACTGGCATTAAAGTTCTGAGTAAGTGATTTGGCTACTGCATAAACTAGTTTGCTCTGGAGCCATCCTTCCTGAGGTAAGACAAAAATGTGTGAGCTGGAGGCTAAAAAACTGAGTTAGCTCACACTAACTCAGCTTAGAGAGAACACTGCCCACAAGTCCTTGAGAGGTTCCTAACATACAAGTGGGCATAGCCCAGTGGCTGGCAGCACACTACTGGGTCATGGTTTTCCTAGGTAGAGGCTTCAGGGGGTGAGGGACAGCTTAAGACATAGCAGCAGATAAAGGTAGGTTGACTGTTGGGTGGGAAGGAAGTAGGGTTGCCAAGTTAAGAAATTCTTAGAGATTTGGGGTTGAAGGCTGAGGAGGCTGGTGTTTGAGGAGGGGGGGGACCTCAGACAGGTATAATGCCACAGATTCCACCCTCTAAAGCAGCCATTTCCTCCAGATGAACTTGGGTTGCCAACCTGAAGGTGGGGGCTGGAGATCAGTGTTCCCTCTAAGCTGAGCTAGTGTGAGCTAGCTCACAATTTTTTAGCCTCCAGCTCACACACTTTTGCCTTGGCTCAGGAAGAAGGGCTCCAGAGCTAACTGATTTATGCAGTAGCCAAATCACTGGCTCACAACTTTAAAGCCAGTAACTCACAAAGCAGAATTTTTGCTCACAAGACTCCACAGCTTAGAGGGAACATTGCTGGAGATCACCTAGAACTACAACTACTTTACAGATGACAGAGATCAGGTTGCCTGGAGCAAATGGCTGCTTTGGAGAGTAGACTGTATTGCATTATGCCCTGCTGAGATTGCTTCCCTCCTCAAACCTCACCCTACCAAGGCTCCACCCCCAAATCTCCAGGAATTTCCCAACTTGCAGCTGGCAGGGAACTGATCTCTTTAGTTGGGAGATCCATTGTGATTCCAAGAGATCTCCAGTTTGACAACCCTAGGAGAGAAGGAAGCAGGAAAAGGCTATGGGGCTTTCAGGAAAAGGAAATAGGAAATTGTGGGGGAGGAGGAAGAGAGATCCCTCCCACAAGTCCTTATGGGTTCCTGTTTGTGGGTTTATAATAGCCAAGTGTCAGAGTTTCAAAAATGTTGTGATGCTACAGGTATTTCTAAAAAAGAGCAATGGGGTCAGGTTTTTCTGCATGCTAAGGGTGTACTATTACACCAGAAAGGAAATGGAGTCTTCTGTGTATGTGTATAGGGGCCAAGGGGTGTGCAGATGTCAGGCAGGTGGGGGAACAAGGTATATAGATGTGTGTGAAGCAGTTAAACTGAAAGCGATTATTTTGGAGGGTGAGAATGTGGAGGGTCTATTCACTTGAAAAGGAGACCAGTGTTTCATGAAATTTGAGAAACCCTAGCTTCAAGTACTTCCCTGTTATTTGTCAGACACCATGATGAAACTGACCTCACATGACATTCTGAGCATGTTACCTGAGGGGAAGGGAACGCGTCAAAAGGGGAGCATTGATGCCTGACTGAGTTACATCTTCTATTAGTCTATCCAGCACTGACAACAAATTGTTTGCCAAATGAGTTCAACAAATTAAATAGACAATAGGTATAATTTGAACTGAAAGCTGCCCCAAAGATGGTATTCACCATGGCCTACCTAAAGATCACCTTCAGACAGTGGATCAGATATTAAGTGGATCAACATCAGTACATTTCAGCATAATTTTCTGAGACCAAAATATAAACATTTCAAGCAAAGTGCACTTCATTCAGGCTCTATTTGCCAAGGTCTGCCACCTAGCCTTGTTGGCTCTAACTGTGGGAGACTGTTTATTTACAGTGGGGAAAGCAAACAGAAGGCACACCTGTTTCTTGCTTTCGTATCTGATGGATGCTTATCAGCAAGGGCTATAGCTTTAAACATAACTCACAGCTTGATAGTCAATCCCCTAATGCTCTCCAGTAATAAATGCATTTCTGTTCAATGAACCCAAGCAAACTCTCCCTAAAAATAGCACTGGCTGGTGCAAAAGCAGCACTCAGAAGAGTCATATGCTACCTCTCAGTACCAATTCACATGTTAGGAAGTTCTCGTCTCCCCTGCATGTCCACCCTGGTCCTTTCAAGCAAACATGTGCTGGTAGTAGTTCCATGCATGCGCAGGCCCAATTCAGCCTGCGACCGTGGCATATGGGTAGGGGCTTGCCCCCCCTGCTATTTTCCTGAACTAAAAAAGTCCTGGGGAATTGCTATTTGCCCAGTGGGAACTACACATTTGCTGTTTGGTCTACATGCAAATTTCCACCATGAGGCAAACAGTAACTCCCTGGGACTATTTTGGATTGAGAAAACAGTGTTGGGAGGGAGGCTTAAGCCCTCTGTCCTCGAACAGTGGTCTCGATGTGAATTGGCGATGTGCACACCTGAGAATTAAGTCCAGAGCATGGAATTCCCAGTGTACATTTGAGCAAAAGGACTGCAGTGGACATGTGGAGGACATGAGAACTTTATAATGTGTGAATTGGCTCACTTGGATGGAAGATGCCCTTCACATCAGGAAATAGGAGGTTGGCCCTACAGCTCTGAAATGATATGGAGGCCTTTGGAGTCATTGCCCATTAGCAGACTCTCTGTCAACTGAATGAGAAGCAGTTGGCATGTTCTTTAACCTGAAATGCTGGGTGCTCCTAGGCATGCTGCTCAAGAAAATTGGGATTATGTGTAATGATGCTTCACTTTCCCCAAGGGATATGTTTAGAAATTGAATGGATTTGCTCACAATGCCTATTTTCTTTTGAATCAAGCAGTCCATATGATCATGTTGATAATTTGTTTACATTTCAAAATGCTACTCATGTGGAATGGTTTTGCATTTGGGCATTAGACAACATTAAACTTGGTGTGTAGACAATACTGTTGGCACATGCTGCTCACAATGTACTGGCTTGCTTGGATGAATGTGCTCCTGCATCATCATGGGTGGATCATTTGAAATCAGCTCAATTTTGAGAGTTTATGCTGCATGTTGCACATGCACAGTCAACTTCATTAATCAGGCAGCAGCATTAATCCTGTTGGCACATGCACATAACTTACTGGATTGAGATACAGTTCCAGGCAATAGTGCAAGGATGCATAATATTTATGATCCATTTCAGAACGGGCAGTGTACGTGCTTGGCTTTGAGAAAGAGGCAGGCAAAACTATCAATGCTTGAATAGTAGAGAAACAAGACTTGCAGTTTCTACCACCCTCTCCATCCAGTGCCAGTGGGACTGAGATAACCAAGGATGGCACCTCTGTTTTCAGTTTATATTTGTTTTTTATCAAGTTGATTGCACGGGGCAGGAAGGAGAAAAGAGTTTGCCATCGGGAAAACAATGTGAGAATGCACATGGACAAAATATCTCCAGAGAGGCAAGATGTGATGCTGAAGTTCTAGGATATATGGAAAACATTTTTAGGCTGCCTTTCCGCCTAATTTAGGATCCCCATGGTAATGAACATTAAAGCAAGTTAAACATTACAACAAGTTAAAAACACATCTAGAGATATAAAAAGGCAAAGGTAAAGGTTTCCCTTGCTCGAAAGCTAGTTGAATCTGACTCTAGGGGGCAGTGCTTATCTCCATTTCCAAGCCAAAGAGCCAGCGCTGTCCGAAGACGTTTCCGTGGTCATGACGAGATGCCGAGGCGCACAGAATGCTGTTACCTTCCCACCAAAGTAGTACCTATTTATCTACTTGTAATTTCTTGCTTTCAAACTGCTAGGTTGGCAGGATCTGGGGCCAGAGATGGGAGCTCACTCTGTCATGTGGCGGTAAGGTCTCGAACTGCCGAACTACAGACCTTCTGGTCTCCAGCTCAACGCCTTAACCTCTGAGCCACCGCACCCCCTATATAGAGATATACAAAACCATTAAAACAAAACCCAAAGGCTCATGAATGGGAAGGAGTGCCAATGGGAACACCTGAAGGAATGCCAGACAAAACAGAATAATCTTCTCCCACAGGCAGAAGACAATGATAGAAGGGGACAGTCAAAGCTCCTTGGGGAGGGAATTCTCTAATTGGAACTCTGGACTTGTTCCTTGGCCTTTAAAAAGAGCTGCTTGAGAGCCCAGCATGGCTCAGGGTTGCACTACTAGGGAAGGGGGATTAAATCTTTTCCTCTCCCTTGCAGCATTTCCCAAGTGGAAAATGCTCCCAAGGCAACTTTTCTTCCTCCACCCCTGTGACCCCCAGAGTATTTTTGCAAATTTTAGTCCTACCTGAACCATTAATTCAGTTTTTTTATAAAAAAAAATCACTAAGAAAGAGCATTCAGAACCTTTCTGAACAGAACCTTTCAGGAAAGAGCCATTTACCCAAGAACCTATTTCCTCTGATGACTGACACATGCCCAAGAACCAACCACCCAACTGCTTGCAAACCCTTTTTTCACAGACTTGGCCTTACAAAGAAGACACCTGCTTCTGCACAGGGGCACAAGAATGCACCTTGTTAGGGCGGCGGCAGCAGCAAGCACACCTTCTAGTCCTGCTCTGCTTACTGTTGCCACTGCCCCAACACTTCTCCTCCCCCTTCATGCCAGTGTGACAGTAATCACACTGGGAGACCCTGCAGCCCTAAACCCCCTTTCCCCATCACTTTCCCTTTCCCAGCTAAACCACACTGTAACACTACAGGGTAGCTGTGCATGGAAAGAGGGGAAAGTCCTTTAAAGCACTGGTTCCCAACTTTTTCAGTATGGTGACCCACAAGTCCAAATTTACTTTGTATGGTGACCAATCCAGGACCAGTCCAAGGTTTTTTTGCACTCTGTGAACTATGACTTTCATACGCATCTAGTCCAGTGTTTCAGTTTCTGCAATGTCCATTCCAACAAGATGTTTATGAGAACAAAGGCCACAGCTACACAGCCTTTGCATATGGAGGTTACATTCCAGCCTTTGACCACCCTTTTCTACTCCATTAATCCCCTTTAAGATTCTAAGAAACTTGCTCTAATAACCATTAGGACATGTTTACTTGATCCTTTATCAATCAACATGCATCTGCTGTGTGCAGTGGAAAAAAAACCCAGCTATTGTATGACATGGAAGATAATGTTTCCAGGGTCAGGCCTTGCTTTCAAAAACACAGCTTAAAGTGTTGCCTCTGATTAAGTACTGAAACGGATTCTTCTAGGAACCACTTCATATATTATTTTCTTAGAGAGATTATGTGCAGAAAATGTTCATATCTGTAGTCAAAATTCTCATATTGCTTACTGAGGACAATTGATTACATTCATCACATGTGATAGTACATGTTCTTTTCTCCACAAAGCTAGCGTTGCCAGGTCTGGGTTGGAAAATACCTGGAGACTTTGGGGGTGGAATCCAGGAGAGGGTGGGGTTTGGGGAGGGGAGGGGCCTCAGCATGGTACAATGCCATAGAGCCCACCCTTCAAAGCAGCCATATTCTTCTGGGGAGCTGATCTCTGTCAGCTGGAGATCAGTTGTAAAAGCGGGAGATCTCCAGGCCCCACTGGGAGGCTGGCAACCCTACACAAAGCTGAAATATCAATGCTGGTGAACGACCTAAAATGGCCTAAAATTTTCAGCCCCAGTAGAGTGCAAGAGTCTTAGCATGGTACAAGCTGTGAAAGTACCCCTAGTTTCCATCCAGTCTTAAAAGACAGACATTGTTCTTTTACTATTGGAAAACAACCACCATGCATGGGAGGGTCGATGCTACTCAACAGCTATTTGCTCAAAACTGCATAACTCTGAGCATTATACCACCTTTAATCACTTTTGGAGTGGTTGAAGTATAGACGTTCATCAGTGCTTGCATAATGATAAGAGGGAGAGATTGACTATATCAGCAGGCAAATTAAGAGGATTCCATTGAGGCAACCAGGTCAACCATAAACAAGTCATTCATGGGGAAGAATGCGCTATAACAAATAGTCTTCTCTTCCAAGTGGAGGGTTCACAAGGCTCCCCCTGAGGTCCACTACCTGGAAGCAGGGACCTTTCTCTGTCATCTCCTTCTCGTCCTCTGCCAGCTAAGCCAGAATGGAGTTTGAGGAGGTGCACTGGAAGGCAGATGGGTTGAGGAGATGTGTGAAGATTGTAGATGGCACCGAGAGGGTTGGCAATGAGGGGCTTGGTGTGGTACATTTCCCACAGCAGATAGAGGGCATTGAGGTGCTGTAGGGGGCTGGGGAAGAGGTAGGGCTGCTGAAGGAACAAAACCAAGATGGACCCCAAGTATGCAAAAGGCTCTTTCTCTCCTCCACTTGCTTTTCCACTACTGAATAGCTCCTGTCAATTTTCTATCCTTTCTCCTTCCAGTTACTTACTACCATAAAGTTCTAGTAGCTGAAGAGATTCTCTCCCCCCCCCCCCATTATTATTACAAAGGAAGGTGGAAGACAATAATGCGTGAAGCTGACAAGGAGAATGAGGAGAGAAAGAATTATACAAAGAACAGGAATGGCCAGTAGAGAGGGCTGGCCTGTGACCAGTGTTCCCTCTAAGCTGTGTACATGAGTGACTGCTCATTAACACAGGAGACCTTGGTCAGCAGCAATCTGGAGCTGTGCAGGGTCTTGCACTGCCAATTGTCCCTTATAAGACTATAGCAATTATATTCTGCAGGATGTGAACTGCTCTGCTCAGTGGGAGGGAGGGGAATAGAGGGAACATTGCCTGCAACCCGCTTTCAGAGGCTTTGTAACCCACTTCTAGGTCTGAACCCACAGGTTGGGAAACACTGCTTTAAAGGCCTAAAATGGGAGCAAGTTGGTGCCAGCCTCCAGGTTACAACTGATTTCCAGAATACGATGATCAGTTCCTCTGGGAAAAAGGCAGCTTTGGAGGGTTGACTGTATGGCACTATATCCCTGCTGAGCTCACCCCACCACCACCACCCATGGATCTCCAGCAATTTTCCAAGAAGGAGCTGACAATGCCAGGCAGTAGGCCTGTTGAAAGCAGAGCATAGCTTCACCTCTTCCCCATAGTGCAAGGGAGGGAGTGTCCATGAAATATACTGGGTTCGAGACGCGTATAGTGATCAGCTCATAGTTTATGAGTGATTTCAGCTTAACTCTAAGATTACTCTAGCAGGGCTGGAGCCCTGCTTATATGCATGCAAAACGCCACACACACACCCCACACACACTCCCCGTGATAGGCTATTTACAAAATATTACTACTTGATTGGTTTATTCCAGAGTCCTGGTCAGCTATTGTTCTTGTGCTTCAAGCTCAACCAGTCTCTAGGGTGATTCAATCAGGGTGATTCAATCAGCCAATCTCTAGGGTGATTCAATCAGGAATGATTCAATCACAATACATAACACCCCTCCCCCCTAAGTTCCAAAACACCTAAGAGACATAGTCTCTTAAGTAAGCTGGTCTGTGTCACTCCCTGGTTGAGCGTCATGGTTCTGGAGGGGAGGGGGGTCGCGATTACCGGGCTCGGGTTCGATGTCAATAACGGGGTGGTGACAGGCGGTAGCGGGCTTGGTGAGTCCTCGGGGCCATCCATGGTCACCTGATCTGGGGCTTCTCCTGCTGGTCTGGCTGACCGTTCATTGTCCACTGGGAGGTCCCTTGTGGGCTCAGCTTCTTGCGGTTGGGGCAGCTGCATCTCACCATCTTCTGAGACTGCTGGTGGGAGATGTGGTTCAACTTGGGGGAAATGGCTGCGGAGTTGGTCGATGTGCCTCCACAACACCTGGCCATCCTCCGTAGAAACCTCGTATGACAGGGGCCCTGTAACTGGGCCACTGGAGAAGTTCCGGGTTTAGACAGGGTCACCCGGGAAGAATCCATGGGTTGCTGCTTGGCTCTCGGGGGCCAGGCGGTGTTCTGGAGCACGGTCTGGGTGCAGCCGGTCTAAACGAGTGGTTAGGTGCCTGCCCATGAGGAGTTCCATGGGGCTGCAGATGGTGGAGGTGCTCGGGGTCACATGATGGCCAAAAAAGGAAAGCTGCAAACTGGTAATCCCAATCTCCATGGATGATCCACCGGAGGGACTCCTTTGTGGTCCTCACCATCCTTTTGGCTTGGCTGTTGGTAGCTGGGTGGAAGGGAGTGGATCGGATGTGCCTGATTAAGTAGCGGCCCATGAACTCTTGGAACTCACCTGAGGTGAAGGCCATTCCGTTGTCCGTCACAATGGTGTCGGACAGGCCGTGGGTGCAGAAGTTCCGTTGGAGGGCCTGAATTGCTGCCTTGGAAGAGGTGAAGGAGACCAGCACCACTTCCAGCCATTTGGTGTAGGAATCCACCAGAATGAATAAAATCTGTCCTTGGAAGGGCCCCGCAAAGTCCAGATGTAACCGGGACCATGGTTTGTGGGTGGATTCCCATTGTTGCACTGGTGTCCTGGGAGGCTCCAGCTAGGTTTCTTGGCATGCCTGGCAGAGCTTTACACAGTCCTCAATTTCGCTGTTCATGCCAGGCTACCATATGTAGCTGCGGGCCAGCGCCTTCATCCGCACAATCCCCAGGTGTGTTTCGTGCAGCACTGCTAGTACTTGCTGGCGCAATGGTGCTGACACCACCACCCGGCTCCCCCACAGCAGTCAACCCTTGTGTGCTGAAAGTTCATCTCAGCAGGAGGAGAATGCTGTGAATTCCAGGCCCACCCGGCTGGCAGGCCAGCCCCTCCCCACCCAGTCCAAAACACGGGAGAGGACACAGTCCCTGGTGGTGTGGCGGGACATGTCGGACACCTGAAGAGGATGGTTGGGGAGGTCCTCAAGGAGCAGGATTTGATGTGCTGGAGCAGGGTCCAGGTTGCAGGAGGGAAGCGGCAGACGGCTGAGGGCGTCAGCATAACCCATCGCCTTTCCAGGGCAGTGGATAAGAGAATACTGGTAGCCAGCCAGAAAATAGAACAGCGCAGCACTCTGGGCGATAGCATCTGTGGTGCCTGGTGATCCAAGCCCAGCATGCCCAGTAGGGGCTTGTGATCAGTCATGATGGTGAAGGGCCACCCATAGAGGTAATCATGGAACATTTTGACTCATGCCACAATTGCCAGTGCCTCCTTGTCTATTTGCACATAATTGTGTTCGGCCGAGGACCAGGTGTGAGAGTAGTAGGCCACGGGAACCTCCCTGCCATCGGGTAGCTGGTGTCTGAGGATGGCTCCTACCCCATATGGTGAAGCATCACAGGCAAGGACAACGGGCAGCGTTTCACTGAAGTGTGCAAGGACGGCGTTCGAGGTGAGCAGCTCCTTGACAGCCTGGAACGTGGTGGCTTGCTTCTGGCCCCAGACCCAGGGGGCTTTCTTGTCAAGGTGTCGATGCAGTGGCTCCATGACTGCAGCTTTGTGGGGCAGGAATGACTGATAAAAGTTCAACAGCCCTAAGAAGGCCTGGAGTTCTGGCATGGATGTGGGAGCAAGGGCATTGACGATGGCACGGACCTTGTTAGGGGCAGGATGGATGCCCTGAGCATTGACATAGAACCCCAGGAACTTGAATCATGGAACCCCCAGGAGACATTTCTCCCGCTTTACTTTGAGACCGGCAGCTTGAAATCTCTGCAGGACGGTGCGCAGTCTGTCGGCGAAGTCCTCGTCTGTGGGTGCGGCAATTAGAATGTCATCAAAAAAGGGTTGTACCCCGGGAATTCCTTTCAGGAGAGAGTCCATTTAATTCTGGAAAATTCCTGGGGCTACGCTGACCCCGAATTGTAGCCCCCGCACCCGGAATGCACCCTTGCGCATCACTATGGTCTGGGCCTCTGCTGTTGCATTGTCGACTGGGAGCTGTTGGTAGGCCTGAGCTAAGTGCAGATTACCGAAGATCATTGCACCTACTAGAGATGCCAGGAAGTGGCTGGCCAATGGGACTGTACAGGTGTGGTCCTGCAGGGTCCTGTTGATCATGCATTTGTAGTCTGCGCAGATGCGGACATCTCCTTTGGGCTTTACTGGGGTCACAATAGGGGTTTCCCTTAGGGCATGTGGCACTGACTCCAAAACCCCTTGGGCCACCAGCTGATCCAGCTGTTAGGCTTTAGGGCAAATAGGACGCACCTGGCCTTCAGCCGTATGGGCTGTACCTCCGGGTTGAGTTGTAGGGAGACTGGAGGTCTGGTGTAGTGACCAAGGGTCCCGTCAAAGACCACTGGGAACTCATCACACACATCCTGAAAGTCTCTGGTGGCCACGTGGTGCACCCCAGTCACTCTGAACCCTAGGGGTGTGAACCAAGCAAGTCCTCTGAGGCTCGTGTAACTGTCTCTCACTACCAGTAAGTCCAAAAGTCCATCGAAGTTCCGGTACTACACTCGGAAGTTGCCCTCCCCTATGATGGACACCTTCATTTTTTGAAAGTCTCGTAGGGTGAAGCCTGCAGGCCACAGAGGAGGGGCCCCCTTAGGACAGAGTCTCTTAAACATGTCCTCAGAAATTGTAGAGATGGAGCTCCATCGTGCAGGGCCTCCCCTCAATCAGGACAGTTACAGTAATTTTGTCGGGGGTGTCCTGGGGCAAGTTCAGTACCTGCTGCTTCTGGACGGAGGTGGTATGTAACTCCGCGGAGTGCGTCGATGTTGGGGTTGCCGCTGGTCACCTCCAGTTTCCCTTGCTGCGACAGGCTCGGGTGATGTGACCGACCTTTCCACAGTTCCTGCATGTGGCATCCCAGAATCAGCAGGACCTTCGCTCGTGGGGCTCTCGGCAGCTGGCGCACATTGTCGATGCGGCAGTGTCGACGGCGCATGGCAGTGCAAACAGAAATTGCGGTGTAGGCAGCGTGTAGCAGTGTGTGGGGCACTGGAGCTGTAGAATCGCATCAGCTTCATTCTCAGAAGTGTCCACACGGTGGGCAGCTGTGGTAGGCCTCCGTGAAGATGGTGGGCTTTTCACGTTCCGGACCTCAGCAGTGAACTGCTCTGCGGCTTCTATGGCAAGGGCCACCTTCATGAAGTTGGGGTCACCTTTTGCGAGGAGCTTCCTCTGGACCTTCTCATCCCTCAAGCCGCAGACCAGCCGGTCTCAGAGTGTGTCTTTGAGGTCTATGAAGTTGCAGTGCCAGGCGAGCTGACGTAGCACTGTGATGAAATCCGTGGTGGATTCGTTGGAGATCTGGTTCCTTGTGAGGAATGTGTGGCGGGCGACAATGATGGACGGCTTAGGAGAGAAGTGTTCCTGAAGCCAGTCCAGGATCGTCTGGTAGGCAGGGTCCTTGAGCTCCGTGGGAGCAATGAGCAAGCAGGCGATCTCGAAGGTTGTGCGGCCATAAACTTGGAAGAAAGTGGTGCGCTTCTTAGCAGCGGCCTCGATCCTGGAGGACTCAAGGAAGAACTCGAACCGGGCAAGGTAGGAATCCAAATCCTCTGTGGTGGCATCAAATGCATCGCAGTGTCCTGGAGCAGCAGCCATGGTCTTGGTAGCGATGCGATGCACTTAGCACTGGAGCTCGGTGTGCAATGTGGTGCTGGAGGGTGCTGGGCTGGCTAAACAGGATCCCATCCTTGTCACCAGTGAAATATACTGGGTTTGAGACGCCAGTCTCTAGGGTGATTCAATCAGGGTGATTCAATCAGCCAGTCTCTAGGGTGATTCGATCAGGGATGATTCAATCCCAATACATAATAGTCCAGTAAATGGATTTTCAAGTCTGTGGAAGGAATGGTGGGTTTTTTAAAAAAATTATTCAGTTGCACTGTGGAATATTTCCCCTTTTTGAACTCAAATCCAAGTACAAATCTTCATGAATTCAACTGCTGACACACATGCTCGGTTCATCACTCCTTAGTATAAAGTTTCTGATTGGTCATCAAAGCTTAAACCTTTCTTTCTGAGCCAATCTTGTCGTTATATCATTTCATCTGTGTGGTGCAAAGACACAGTAACTGAAATTCAGGAAGTTCTCAGTCAGGTCTTTCTTGAGCTTCACAAATACAATTAGTCAGTTGTCAGTCAGAGCATTCCCCAGTATCTTTAGCCTATTTTTTCTCTACCCTAGTCATTGTATGTTCATCATAATGTGGAGTAACACAATCTCTGAAAGGGATCCATGGACATTGTTCTGGAACAATAACCACAGCTCCATTAGCAACACAAATATACTTGACTTTTGAATAAGAACTCATACTCTGCATGCAGTTTCTTCCCATTCTTCTTCAATAGCTGGGATGAAAAGCTTTGCACGTGTGCCAAGAACACATGCCATGGCAGTAAAGTAGAAGTATTATGTCGGACACTTCACTGATTCCTCTGTGGTCCAACATCAGCTAAGAGTCAGATGTATGCACATGATTCTGAGATGCTTCATGCAGTTTGAAAAAGCTGTAAGGCATAAGTCAAGAAATATTTGTATGTGGTGTAGTGGTTAAACATGTTGGACTAGTATCTGGGAGACCCAGGTTTCAATCCCCACTTGAGCCATGGAAGCTTGCCAGGTGACCTTGGGTCAGCCAAACTTCCTCAGCCTAAAGTACCTCACAGGGTAGTTTCAAGAATAAATTGAGGAGAGAATAATATAAGCTGCCTCGGGTTCCCATAGGGGAGAAGGCTGGGGTACAAATGAAGTAGATAAAAATAAATAAATTGGTGGAAGTAATCCGTCTCTAAAGAAGGCTGTATGGATCAAAGCACATCACATGTGGAACATACATATTCAGAGCTGATGTGAACTGACCCTTTGTCATCACCATCAACAAAGGTTTTTCTCACACAAGTCCAAAATTCCTTGGACAGTCAGTCTGGTTAGAAGTGAGAAAAAACCCACCATGTGAGCTCTTTGTTGAGAATTCTGAAGTATTTATCTCCAAGCAGAAAATGCTGGAGGGGATTGAAACCACATACCTCCTGAAGGAGGAGCCCAGGGCTGCCTTTCTCCCTTCACTGCTCATGTCCTTTAGGTTTCTTCATAGTAGCTAATTTTATCTCGGAAGTAGGAAGAAGCATAGTAGGACAGATTATCCACTAAGAAGAGTTAAGCAGATGGAGAAAGGCAGCCAGAAGGCCTTCTTTCTGTGTGTGTCTATTCCATGAAGATTTCTCTTCCAGTTGCTGCAGGAGCCTTCAGAATCCCACAGAGACAGCATGAACATGACAGGACTGCTCTTACATGGGGAGTGTAACATGTAGCAAGGCTCTAAAACAGATACAGAGCCTAGAACCAGATACATGGAGTTTGGGTGAATCAGTCCAAAGTCTGCTGTTATTCTCTCTGTATTTGATTGTTTTATGCTGGTGGGCAAGAAGAACTTTCCAATGCAACGTTAACCCACCATATATTCTTATTTAAACTGGGCCCTCAGCTAATAATGTACCATGTAATGGCATTGCACACATTAAGCTGGACACCCACATGCAGTGTCATGCAAATAAGTTTCGGCTCTCTAGCATCTCATTTAATTTGGGCCTAAGTTGGTGAAGGAATTTCTGCTTTGGTTTTATCTTGCAAAACCGTCCCTCTGAAATAAGATCAATGGAGGCAAGTTTTGGTCGTGCTGTAAACATGAAACTGCAACTTTTGCTGTTCCTTCCCACCCTCCAAGGATTACATATTTCAGTACTCTGACATTTTTAATCTTGCTCAGGAGGTGGTGCAATTCTGACGTAAAATAAACAAATGTATTTTAAAACTGCAACAAAAGCATTTCCATCCTCTTTATCTTGTTAACATTTCTGGATGCCTTCAATTTATTTCTCAGCAGCAATGATCTTTCACAAGCTTTTGATAGCATTTCCCCCCCTTTCAGAAGTATGAAAGCAGAAACAAAATTGTGAAGGTAAATTGACCCTGGAATTGCATAGATCCTGAAATGTATCATGGGAGATGATAAGCAAAATTATGTGAACTGAAGAAGCTTTCAATATATTTGTACTCATGCCATTTGTACCCTACCCTGCCCTTTTCCCAATGGGGAAACAGTTTACATTGTTTGCGGCTCCTCCATTTTATTCTCACAACTACCCTGTGAGATAGATGACACTAAATGTGTGTGACTGGTCCAACATCATCTAGCACGCTTCCATGGCAGAATGCCTATTTGAACTCGAGACTCCAGATGCTTGTCTGACACTCTGACCACTATACCACATGCCAATTAAGCAGCCCTGTTGTACACAAAGACAAGAAGGCAGCTAGTTTTTGCTCTTGACAAAAAAAAATGCAACTAAAGTTTCTTCCTACAAGTTGAAATTCATTCTTCCTACCAGTTGCCACCCAAAATGTCTACTCAGAGGAATCTCCACATGATGAGAGTTATACAAAAATATGGTTTCCTGAGTCTTCATAAAGTGTATCTGGTTCTGGGGGAATAAAGGCTTCCTTCCTGCAGCTGTTAAATCACTTGCTCTCCTGCCCCATCTCTGTGAAGCTCTGGTGAGCCATGCTGAAGCAGCTCGGCTGGAAGCAATACCTCCCAGCAAAGCACAGTCTGTAGCACTACCTCTTGTGTTGATCTTGGTAGAGGAGCCACGTACAACTCTGCACTAGGTGCATATGAACTGAGTTTTGGAGGGGTCAAGAGTGAGGAAATCCAAGAGTTCTTTTCAAGTGTTCCAGCCCAAATCTGTGCTTTGATCTGCTGGGGGGGGGGGTAGGAATCCTACTACTAGGCAGCATGTAGGAGTAATAATACTATTAATAATAATTATACCAGTAACATTCAATGGATCATTGAGAACTATGAAACATGACAGAACTTTCTGGACCTCTTTGGCGACTGAAACACAATCCTCCTCCAAACCTTTCCTCTTCCTCTTTTTTTTCTTAATATTTTCAGTATGATCGGTTGGATTGCACTGGGCTGTAGGGTGATTTCTTCTGTTATTCTCAATTTCCACAAAATGTGGCAAACCTCCAGAAATATGAAACCTAGCCCAAACTGAGCATTGTTAAGTCCCATTGTTTTCAATGGAAGAGATTTAAGAACGTGCCTCACTCTTGCATTGGAATTAATAGGACCTGAAAGAGATTAACTTTGACTGGATCATGCTCTAAATTCAAAAAGTGACGCGTTAAAGTATGAAAATGTCAGATTGAAGTCGTTGGAATTACATCCTGGTAACTACGTTTAGAACACTTGTTTGGGAATAGATGCCATTGAATTCAGCTGGGCTTTCAAGAAAATATGCGTAAAACTCAGGAAACTGGTTATTGAAAGAGTTCCCCTTTCATTTGTAAATAGGAAATGGAAGCACAAAACTCTGTCCACCAGACTGCAAATCCTTTAACTGTCAGAGGGCTACTCAGTGATGTCAATGAGCCTGTCCATCACCTTAGGTCCCCACCAGGGGTCATTTCATAGAAAAAGAGGTGCAGGAGCTCATTAGTATAACTCATTAGCATAACTTATTTGCATATGCCACACTCCCTGACATCACTGGAAGTATGTCAGAAGACAACACTCACCGCTCAGGCTCCACCCCAAAAATCTCCAGGTATTTCGCAACTCAGAGCTGGCTAGCCTACCCTCCTTTCTGTCTTGTTTTAACTTTGGGAAAGAAAGAAAGAGGAGGGGGGGAGGGAAGGAAGGACGGACTAGACCTCAAGGGCATCCAAGGAAGCTGATGGGCAGTAGGTTCAGGATGGACAAAAGGAAATGCTGCTTTAAAGGGGGATTAGATAAATTCCTGAAGGATAAGTCTGTCAGTGGCTATTAGCCATTCAAGTCCAATGGCACCTTTGAGACCAGAAAAGTTTTATTCAATTGTTTGGGAAGATTCTAACATGCAAGACAGAGCAGCCATTCACATTATTTCCTGAGGCAGCCAGTGCTGCTCTCCAGCCTCAACCTCTCTTCTACAAGCATGGTGCCCTCCACAAGCACCCCCATCACACACACACACCCAAGAAGACACAGGCTCCAGGAAGCACAGGTCCGAGAGCGCTCTGAGCAGCCCAGTTCCAGCTTGGATTGTTACCCCCCCCAACCAGCTTTGTGCTGTTGTTCCATGGGCCACGGAAAGTGCATGCCCAGCACATTTCCATACACTAGCCCAGGTGGCAACTGCATTCCCAGGGCCCCCCACATCCGAGGAGGTCCCCAAGGCAGTCAAATAAAAACAATTCAAACCAAGATGCTTTAAATGGAAAGAAGCAATGATTAACCTCACTGAAACGGCCACCAACCACATCAAATCATCAAACCCAGCAAGGGGGGGAAAGCACCAAAGTGTCCAGTGATCAACAAGCAGGCAAACAGCAACTGATTTTAAAAAACAAACAAAACACATGACCAGTGGGACCACCAGGCCCCCTTCATTGGCCCTATGGAGATGTCAGGGAGTGATTTGAGTCATCTGTAAGCTCTGGCTTGGGAAGGGGGGGCGGTGGGGAGCTCCCTGCCTCTCCTCCTCCTCCCTCTGGGACCTTCTTGGCAGCCTGGGTTGCCAGCCTCCAGGTGGTGGCTGGAGATCTCCTGCTGTAATTGATCTCCAGGCGACAGGGATCAGTCCCCCTGGAGAAAACGGCTGCTTTGGAAGGTGGACTCTTGGGCCTTATACCCTGCAGAGGTCCTTGCCCTCCCCCAATGCTGCAATCCTCATTCAGGCTCCCCCCCCCATCTCCAGGTATTTCTGCACCTGGAGCTTGCAACCCCAGGAACGCCAGCAGCAAGGAGAAAGGGCAGGGAAGGGCTGGGAGGGGAAGGTCCCGGCCAATGGGGGGGTTGCTGACTGGGACTGACCAGCCCAAGCTGAGCCCCTGGCACACTCTGCATCCAGCCTACACTTTACATATGGTGACGGCGGTGCCCTTCTTCGCTTGGGAGGAGTGCATGGTTCTGCGCCTCCCCTCGGCTGCGGCGCACTATAAAGGCTGCGGGCTGGGAAAGGCTAAACTCAGTTTAGGAGGGCCGGGACTAGGGGACCCATCCTGGACTGCTGCCCTGTAGTCCCTCAGCTGGAGCAGCTGCACCTTTATTTATTTATTTATTTTATTCAATTTATACCCCTCCCTCCCCGCAATGCGGGCTCAGGGCGGCTTACATAGGGGAAACGCCAATATAAAACATAATTAAAACCATTTAAAATCCCAACAGTACAAAACATTAGAGTTATTGACTAAAGTGTTCTAGGTGTTCAACATGAAATTTCACAAATGGCATTTTCAACTGTTCAGCATCGTCTGCTCCAGGGAAGCATTGATGTTCCCTCATCCAGGGCCAGATAAAGATGGAATAATGGTGATGGTAGTGGCGGCTCCTACTCATACGCCTGGTGGAAGAGCTCCGTCTTACAGGCCCTGCGGAACTGCACAAGGTCCCGCAGGGCCCGGATCTCCTCCGGGAGCTCGTTCCACCAGGTAGGAGCCGCCACCGAGAAAGCCCTGGCCCTGGTAGTGGCCAGCCTGGCCTCTTTGGGACCTGGCATTGCCAGGAGATGTTGGGTCCCGGACCGAAGTGCTCGTGGGGGAACATATGAGGAAAGGCGGTCCCTTAGGTAAGCTGGACCCAGACCATGTAGGGCTTTAAAGGTAAGAACCAGCACTTTGAAACGTATCCGGTACACTATTGGCAGCCAGTGCAGCGCTTTCAGCACAGGCTGGATGTGGTCCCTTCTAGGAAGACCCATCAACAGCCTGGCCGCAGCATTCTGCACTAGCTGGAGCTTCTGGATTTGCAACAAAGGCAGCCCCATGTAGAGAGTGTTACAGTAGTCTAGCCTCGAGGTGACCGTCGCATGGATCACTGTGGCCAAGTCACTGCGGTCGAGGAAGGGGACCAACTGCCGCACCAGCCGCAGATGGTAGAAGGCTGACTTGGCAGTGGCTGCCACCTGGACCTCCATCGATAACGAGGAGTCCAGGAGCACTCCCAAACTCCTAACCTCCGGCGCTGGCACCAAAGGCACCCCATCGAAGGTCGGGAGAGGGAGCCCTAACCCCAAACCACCGCGACTCAGGCCCAGGACCTCCGTCTTCGCCGGGTTTAACTTCAGCCTGCTCAGTCGGAGCCAACCAGCCACGGCCTGTAATGCCCGGTGCAGATCTTCAGGGACAGAGCTCGACCGGCCGCCCAACGTCAGATAGAGCTGGGTGTCATCCACATATTGATGACACCCAAGCCCATACCTTTGGGCAATCTGGGCAAGGGGGCGCATATAGATGTTAAACAATAGCAGGGACAGAACAGCCCCCTGAGGCACCCCACACACAAGGGGGTGCCTCCGGGACTGCTGCTCCCCTATCACCACCCTTTGTCCCCGACCACGGAGAAAAGAGGTAAGCCATTGAAGGGCGAGCCCCTGAATCCCCACGTCGGTGAGACGGTGGGTCAGCAGCTGATGGTTGACCATATCGAATGCGGCCGACATATCTAACAACAACAGCACCGCCACACCGCCTCCATCCAGATGCCGTCGGAGGTCGTCAGTAAGGGCAACCAATACAGTCTCCGTCCCATGCCCCGGGCGAAAGCCGGACTGGAAGGGGTTAGGACGGAAGTGTCATCCAGAAAGCCCTGCAGCTGTATCGCCTCCGCCCTCTCAATAAGTTTGCCCAAAAAGGGCAAATTGGACACCGGCCGATAGTTGGCCAATTCGGCCATGTCCAAAGAAGGTTTTTTCAAGAGAGGGCGGACCATAGCTTCCTTAAGTGCCTCTGGGAACCGCCCCTCGGAGAGGGACGTGTTGATAATTTCCCTAAGCGCACCTCGCAACCCCTCGCAACCTGCTTTAATGAGCCAGGAGGGGCACGGATCAAGGTTGCACGATCTGCTCTGTCCAGAGCCTAGCCTTTCTCACTGTGCAGGGGAAGAGGCAAGCCTCCACGTGCAGAGACAGTCCACTTTTGAATGCCGGCATTGGGAGGAGGCTGCTCTTTCCTGGGCTGCGGGTGGAAGCACCAGTCCACCAGAGCCACTGCTGACTTGCCCGCCCACCTGCTGGAGTCCCCGCCCCGACCGCGCACAGCAGAGCCAGTGATGTCAGCGTGAAGGAGGCGGAGGAGGAGGGAGGACAAGGCGCACACAGCAGCAGCGGCTGCTGCTTCTGGGACCTATTCTGCTGCTCCTTGTGGGGGGACAGCAGCAATGCCGCTGCCAAACTGGCAGTAGAGCAAGCAGAGGAGGCTGGAAGACAGCGGAGAGGAGGCAACTGCTGCTGCAGCAGCTGCAGAGGGGAGAGCATGGGCCTTGTGCGGGGCCTGGGTTTTTTCCTGCTGGGAACTGGGGGCAGGGCTTGCTGCCGCCACCTGTGCTTCTAACTGCCGGAGCGCCGCTCCTGTGTGCTCTGGCTCAAAATAATCCCTGGTCCCCACTGAGTCTTCTTCTAGTGGAACCCTCTCTGACAACTATTTGTTTGACTGTTACCTAGGCTCATTCTTTTGCAGCAGTGGCTTCTATAACTACCAGAAATCAGGCCCTCTTGTTGGCCATATTCCACAGGCAGTGTCAGGCTGTTTTGCTCAGATGGTGGGTTTTAACAGGAATTAAGTTGGGATGAGCATTGTGCTTGTGGGAGAATGGAGGGCTAGTTGTTGGTGTAGGTGCCAGGTTCTGATTTGAATTTTCTGACTAGTATTGTAAACTACTTTGAGTCACTGTTGAATGACAAGACCAATGGGGGAAAGTATTTTAATGAACAAATAATGAGGGAAATTGTTACTACCAGCTAAAGAAACCAAATGAATATGGCACAGCAGTCTTTGGATAAAGGCCACACAAGACAGCAGCAGTTCTGTGAGTTAAAACACAAAATTTGCTATTAAAATCAGACCTCTTTTAACATAATAGAAGTCCCATGTTTAAACACATGCCACTTGCCTTCACCCCCTCTAATCTGACCACATCTAGGCTGCGGTCAGACTGGAAGCTTGGAGCAGTTTGGGGCAGGGCAAATCTCTCTCTTTCAATTGGGAACGTAGAATCTTGGTCAAACACCACACCCCCAAGGTGCCTTAATATTACATGGGCGCTGCAGTGGATCTTTCAGAGTGTTATAGCGCATCATCCATTTAAAGGTTTCCTGGTGCATGCACATATGCACACAACCGAAACGGTGCCTCTGTCAAGAATTTCAGGAATCCCTTTCAGGAGAGCCAGTTTGGTGTAGTGGTTAAGTGTGTGGACTCTAATCTGGGAGAACCGGGTTTGATTCCCCACTCCTCCACTTGCACCTGCTGATGTGACCTTGGGTCAGTCACAAGCTCTGGCACAGCTGTCCTTGAAAAAGAGCAGTTTGTGTCAGAGTTCTCTCAGCCCCACCCACCTCACAGGGTGTCTGTTGTGGGGAGGGGAAGGGAAAGGAGTTTGTAAGCCGCTCTGAGACTCCGAGTGAAGGGCGGGGTATAAATCCAATCTCCTCCTCCTCCTTCTTGGACCCCTGTTAACTTATTGGCTGCTGCCTAGGCTTATGTGCACCATGGAGCAGGGGGAAGACAAAACCCACCTGGAATGGATTGGTGGGTTCAGACTGCCAATCCATTTTGTGTGCGCTTCCCCACATTCAGACATCTGCCCACATGGGATGAATGTGTGGGGATCTGTAAACACCTGAGTTCCTCTGGTGGCTATTTACTCCATATTCAGCTTGTCATACAATGGGGTGAGTAGGACTGCCAGATGTGGCTGTGTGATCGAGCCCATTTAATCCGGGAAGAAACAGCAACTATATCAGGCCAAATTGCCCAGCTGACCGCAGCCCTAGTGATGATTACAGAATGATTACTTAAATCTCTTCTTTTCCCACATCTTTTGTGGATTTGGAGAGATGACCTTATGAAAACCTCCTTAGAAAACAGGAAGGATTATATGGAATGCTATGCTGATCCTGAGGTTGGTGTTCTATGGTAGGATGCCAAGTTAGGGTGTGTCTAAATTTCACAGGCTGCTTTTATGGAGGTGTCCTAGGCAAAACCATGTAAGAAACTGGTGAGATATGTGCTTCTTTGCTGGTAGGTGCTGTAATTGAATGAGTACTTAGGAACAATGCCAAAATATGAAGACCGTCCTTAGGCACACTACAGCAGAGCCCAATGGTCGAGAGCAGGGGTCCCCAGCCTTTTTGAGCCTGTGGGCCCATTTGGAATTCTGACAAATGGCTGCCACAAAATGACTGCTGCAGGAGACAGAGCCAGCCACAAAATAATTGTCACAACTTCAGTAATACAGTACAGATCCTTGTGCTGCGGTGGTAGCTGCTGCCAAAGCAACATTTTTAAAAATCTGCACAGCCAATAATCTCCAGTAGTCAACCAGAAGCTTGAGCTGGACAAAAACCCTACCTGGCCCCACACACTTCCCAAAAACACTTGGCTGGTGCTGGAAAAGTTGTCAGTGGGCACCACGTTAGGGACCCCGGCCTAAAGCCTTGGTTGCAAACCCACCTATTCATGATTTTTCAGAAATAAAATATATTTCTGTTCTGACTTATGAGATTGTAAGGATGTGTTAGAATCTGGGAGGGGGGAGTGCTACAAGGTTGTACAGGGCCCAGAGTGCGGATAGCCAGGCTCTGTTGATGAGATTGTCCTTGAGCCACCAAGTTGGCTATATGAAATAGCAGACTTGGGTGCTTCAGCACTGTAGTTTATTTATTTGGTTATTTATGCCTTATTTCTCCCCCAGTGGGGACTCAAAGCAGCTTACAAAATTGTTCTCACTCCCTGCATAACCGCAAACCTAGAGGTTAGACTGAGGAAAAGTGACTGGCTCAAGGACAGGTCACACGGCAAGCTTTCCAGGCAGAGTGGGGATTCTTACCTGGGTATCCCAGACCCTTATTCTGACACACTACCTGTTATGATATGCTGGCAGGTCTATTCCTTAACACAGGATGCTGGACAAAGTTAGCTGGTGTTAGACCTGCTTGGGAGTAAGGCACTCATCCTGCTCTTTTCCCTTTGTGGTTTCTCTTGGCCCTTATCTGAATGCAGAAAGAGTAGGATAGGACCAAAGAACTGCAAAGGAGCCAAAAGCTGATGACTAGTGTGAGCATCATCCACCCAAGCAGGCAACAGGGGAACAGTTCACAGCCTCTAGTAGGAAGGCATTAGCTGGGGAAATTGATTTTCAATTCCTTACCTCAAAGGGAGAGATTTTGTGGTGCACATCTGGAAAAACGTCAGGCTGCTATGAGGCAAATCTCACTTGAACTGGAGACTAGCTGCTAGAAGCGCGAGAAAGGGACCAGGGTGGGGTGGAAGAGAATCACCAGCTCTCAAGATTTATTACGTGGCTGGTGGTTTGTAGTCCCAAAGTTTAACGACAGATGGTGGTGTAACTCCACCAATTTAGCAACTCCTTTGATGTTGCAGGAGAGATTCCCTCGATTTGATTTTAAAAGCCAGTTTTCTCTTCCTAAACTTGTCTCTTCTTAACAATTGCGCTCTCTCTCTCTCTCTCTGTGTGTGTGTGTGTGTGTGTGTGGAGGGGGGGAGAGATTAGAAAAATAATCCCATTTAGAAGAACAGCCTGTTTATTGTTTTGTTCTTTCCTTTTATAAACAAGCATAATGGGAAATGGCAATCTGATCTACACCCAATGCAGCGAGGAAAAGAAATACATTACATTAATTAAAGGAGGATGTTTGAAAGTGGTGTTTTGTTTTGTTTTTTGAAGCGCGAAATATAATACAACTCCGGTGGACTGAAATCTCGAGTCCGAAACAAGAACAAAAGGGGGAGGGAAGCACTGTTTTGTTGTTGTTTTTTTTAAAGAGAGCTGAGCAGGTATTAATCGGTAATAACTACCTTGTTTAAGCAACAAAAGAAGCCAGAAAATGTTTATCTCGTAGTGCGTTGGTAAAGGTTTTGTCATGCACAAGCAGCTAGGTGTTTTGTTTTCAGGTCAACTTGGAAATAAGTTTTCCACTGATTTGCAGGAAACTTCCTCCCAAGGAAACATGCCGAAGATCGACCGCCTGTGCCAGTTGCAAAGAGGCCCCACATCCCGCCAGGTGCGCACCGCCTTTCGGAACGAGGCGCTCTCAGCGGGAAAGGGAGAGATCAGGCCGCCTCCTTTGAAACAAAGGCAGGCTAACCCTGGAGCTCCACTAAGGCAGAGCCGGGCTCTCCCCAACACACAGCAGCCCTATTTGGGACAGTGGCGTGTTTGAGCAGCCCTCCTCGCTCTCTCTCCATTAGCACCGGAGAGTTCTCCTGGGACATAACGTTTATTGTCAGCAAAGGAAGCTGGGAGCAAGTCCCGCGAACTTGGCCGATGTCGGGGCTCCAGCCACAGGCAGCTCGCCCACTCGCTTTTGTTTGGCTTCCCTGGCCAACAATTCCGTGGGTCAAAGAGACGGGAGTCCCGTGAACCTGGCGCTTTCGGACCTACCTAGGAGACCCCGAGAGCGCGGAGCTCGACCCGGAGGCTCCGGCGTCTGTTTGGTGCTGGGAGGGGAGCTCCTGCGCCTCAAGGCTGCAGGCTGTCAGTAGCAAGCGAGCTGACTGCTTTCGCCCCCCCGTGAATTACTTCGTTGGACGCTTCCCTGGAGTTGTTGGGAGGCACTACGGATCGGCCCAGGACGGGAGTTTTCGTTCTCCCTTCTTCTCACCCTCAGAGTCCTCTCTCGCTCGTCTGGAGCCCCCTTTGGTGAGAAACTTTTCCACCGCAACTTCCAACAACTCCTCGCCCGCCTCAGTCTAAATACATTTGGCTCGGCCGTCCAAGCGCCCTCGGTGCTTTCGAAGTATTTCCGAGGCGGGTCTGCTGATAACCGCAGCCGTGCGCCCTCCGAGCCGCGTTTACTCGGAAGTAAGGCCCGCTAAAATCCCTTTATAACAAGAAAGCATTTAGATGCCTTCGACAGGCCGGCTTTGCAGTTGCAAGCTGTCCTAGGAAGTAAGCTCAGCTGCAACCTGTGCCGGGAGAGGGGCCTCACTTCCAAGTAAATCGCGCGTCAAATGGTGGGGAGGGTTGCTCGGCGAGCATGTAAACGAAGCGGAGGAAGGACTTAGAGTTGTGAGCGGCAAAGGGGATATGTTTTACGACCGCCCATCAACAAGCACTCTGCCCCGGGGCAGTCAATAGCCTTGAGTGTTCCTGCCCTTGGGCTGAACTTTCACCTCTCGAACCCGGCGCAACCCTATTGGCGGAGAGTGAGAAACCTCCGCAGCAGAGCCCTCGGCTCCCGGTAAAACCTGGCGTCCACACACCACTTGTTTTCTTTTCTTCCGTTCCCTTCCCTCCCGGACGGGAGGCGAGAAGGATGGGTTGATGTGCTGCCCGTACGCCTCCAGATATCTATACCTCGACAGCTAGGCGAGATACTTGTCTGGGTTACACTGACTCTGCTAGGAAATGGCTACTTTCCAGGGCGCATAATAAACTATTGTCCAACTTTCACCCAACACTTACTTCAAATCTTTGCACCTTTCCGCACTTCTGAGCCAGAGGAGCTTTTGCACCTCGCAGGTTTTAAAGTTTAATCACCAGCGAGTCTTTCCCCGACTTTTCCAGCATTCCTTCTTGGTTGTTTAAGGAAATCGAAGGTAGAAATATCTAAACAAAACTGCTTTCATCAGCACCCTTGTGAAATAAAGGGAGTAGAGGGTAGGCATCGCTCAAAATCCAAGCGAAGGAAAAATGATCCTTTCGCGCATCGCTCAGTTTCCAGCCGCGTAAGAATTACACCCCCCACCCCCCCAATTTGTCGCCAATAAGCAAATAAAACCTTTTGCATTCTTATTTTTTTTGGAGTGGCGATCGCTTTCTGTTCAGGTCTTCAGCGAATTTAAAAGAGCGTTTCCAATTCAAAAAGGTACTGAAGAAAGCCCAAGGCACGTCCGGCACACTTTCAAGAGGTGTGCAATGTAAGTTTTTATTTAAGTGAAAAAAAGAAATTGAGTGTCGTTTCGAAATATATTGGACGTGCCCGTAAATTATGTATTTCTTGTACATTATTACAAACGTATGATTGTAAATAAGGTTACAAATTCATGAGGGAAACGCCTATCACTTTGGGAATTTTAGTTAGGCTGGAAACTTTGTTATGGCTACATAACTCGGAGCACTTGAACTTATATCGCTTCCAGTAATACACGCTCGCGTGATGCAAAAGTTTAAAAATCTGGTTTTGAATTGAAACACTCCGGTTTGTAACTGTTGCTGATCGGGTTACTCTCCCCCCATCTGGGGTGAAACTCTTTCATTCCGAAAATAAGATCTGTGTTTGCGGGGGGAGGGACGACGCGTAGCATCGGGCTTGGCTTGTTTATGGATGTGAAAGCCGTGTGAATGGGAATACTTGCAACGCTAGAGGCTTTGCAGCGTACAGACAGATGTTAGAGCTCGCTTCCCTTTCAGGGTTGCTCGCGATGCTCCAGACAACGCACGCCATGATGAAAAGTAGCGCAAAGTGCCCCAAGATTCCTTAAACGTTATGCCACTCAGATAAAGAAAGTGGATGGCCTTCCCCTTGCACCTCATCCTGATATCTTTTAATGTCTTTTAAAGACGGCTCTGTGGGCCTCGGCAAGGAGACGGAGAAACAAACACGTGGCAGAAGGTGAGACGCTTTCTACGGAGGTTTCCAATTGGGGAGGGGGGGAAAGCGTGCGCATGGGTGTAGGAGCGGGATTTCAGCGTAGCTTTGGAGCAAAAGTGCTCCGAGCATGTGCAGTGTGCCTCTGCCTCTTGCAAAACAGCACCGCAATTCATTCCCGGAGATTAAAGGCTATGGGGAGGGTATAGTTATCAACCAGGCGCCCCCTCCGGCCGCGACATTTATGTATGAATTCTCGTCTTTCCAGTCATTCAGAGGACAACGCAGCGGGCGACCCAGTCGCTTGCGCGGGATTTACCGCCTTTTTCATTGTACGAGACCTTGAGTTGAGCACGTGTGGGGTCACCCGGCGTTTTCCGCGCTGCGGGGTGTGTTGACGGCTGAAGAGCTGGGCTCCTGAGTTGGAGAGGAAAACTAAGGCGCCACGTTCTGAGAGTTTGCCTGAAATGCGCGCGCTTTGCCCAAACCCCTCTAAGACGCCTCAGAGATCTGTCTGAAGGCTGCAGGCGCCTCTCAGCCCTGCGAGTTGGCAATATCAGGCTTTGTTTTCTCTTCCCCCTTCGCTAAACGGGTTGTGGCGGGGGGGGGGGAGAGGAGAGCAAACAACTTCGCTAATGGTTTGTTTACATAGCAGGTGGACCTGACGTCAAGGAGGACGCTTCCCCGCCAATCCTAATAACCCTGCTCCGCCAGCAAGCCTCCTTGGCCGGGAGAAAGCTTAGGAAGAGGGAAGGAGGAGAAGCGGCAGGTGGGCTCGGGAAGCCCCGCTAGCCCCTTTCACTTTTTTTGGGGGGGGAAGGGGAGAGGAAGCGACGACTGGCAATTCCCCGCACCTCACAGACCTTTATTGACACAACTTTGCAGTCCCCGAGAGGGGCTTCCTTCCGTCCAAGGGGCCGGGAGAGTTTGCTTGCGGGCGCGAGGCGTTTGATTGGAATCACCCATAAACATAGACAAGACGCGGCTTCACACACGCCATAGCGGAGCTGGACCCACACCGGTGGGTGGGTGGGAGGTAGACGCGAGGAGCAGCGCGAACCCGGGAGTGAACGCGAGAGCCAGTGCAGCCGCTTGGCCGCCTCGGCTCGCTTTGGTTGGTTCCCTTGCTTCGGTTGCTGCCCAGGCCGGGAGTCGCAGGGAGCCAGCGCTGCCAGCGGAGGAATATCCCGCCCCCATTCAGAGACCTTGCTGCTGTTGTCGTTGCTTCTCCCTCTGGCTTCTTGTTTTTCCACTCGGATCCCTCCCTTTCGCTCGCCCGCCGCCGCCGCCGCTTCGTCCCGGCAACAGCAAAACTGCTCCTCCTTGCGAACACTTTTCTCCCTCTCGGCGTGTTTTTTTTATTTACGTCTGCGTGCGCGCGGCGGACGACTACACACCGCCTGCCTCTCTGCTGTTCCCCGTGGCGTCGTCTTCGCCAGACGCTCTACTCAGCGTGCGTTGATGGTAAGCTCTCCCCCCCCCCCGTTCCCCTCCCTCTTCCAGTCCTGAAGTCTGGTTTTTGACTTGTAAAACTTGCATTCTTTGTCCCCCCCCCCCCCCCCCGTTCAGCTGTTTCTGCTGCTAGAAAGTTTCCCTTCCAGCCGCTCCTAACGTGGAGAAAGGCTAGTGTAATAAGTGGCAGGGGCTGTGCTTCGCAGGTGGCAACCCAAAACTCCACTGTCCCCCCCAAAGAGAGGGGGAGCGGCTGTACTTCATCTGACGTGCGGGTTTATCCAAGGACGGGTTTATTAACTGCAGGGAGGCAAGAGCACGATTCGATCGCCCAGATAAGGGTCCCCCCCCCTTAAATGTTCTCAAGCATTTGTATTTAACGAGAAACACCCCTCCCCCCGCGTGCAATAAGCTTTGTAAACTCACCAACCCTGTCTATTATTGCGGCTTGCGTTTACTTACGGCTTATGGCTTTTTAAAAATCTGCCAAAGTTGGGAATGTTATTTCGGCGTGTGTGTTTGCTTTCAGACTGTTCCTCTGGTGTCAGTTTCCGCGGAGGGGAAAGCACGTGTGTCCTTTGCAGAGCGGTGACTTGACACCCCCACCCCCCGTGTCAAGATCCCTTTGCAGGAGGAGGGAGGTGGAAGGAGGGAGTGAGAGGCCTAGCAGTGACACTTGTCCGGCCTTTAGGCAGTCTCACGATTCACTGACTTTTCTTCCTTCCATCAGTTGCACGTGCACTTCGAGGAGCAATGCTTTATAAAAGGCGTTTCGCTGTCCACCCTCTCTGGCCAGGACGAGTTACTGCATTTCTTGATTTATATATTGTATTTTGCTGCCATTGCTTGGTCTCCCAACACCTTTTCCTAATTCCTTTTTATGCGCTTGCCGGCGAGTGTTAACCTTGAAAAATAACAACCGGGGGGGGGGGAGTTAGCCTAAAACAATCGATTAATAAATAATCACGGTAGACTGATACAATGCTCCGGAGGCATTCTTCCTAGCTTGTTGTGGGAGAGCATGCTCCTGAAAGGCACTCTTGAAATTCAAAACATAGAGAGTGGTGAAAGTTTAATTCGGGAGGCTTGAGATGCAGCAGGTAAAGGGGCTCTAAGGCATGCTGGACTTTTGTTTATGGACTTGTGAGTGTGAGGACAGGGGAGAAAAGTCATACAATGCTAACTGGCTTTTCTTTTCCCCTTCAGTTTTCTGAGTGATTACCCAGGCATATTCTCTATTTATTTATTGAAAAGTTCTTGGTGTATGGATGAATTTTAAAATAGTCTAGATCTTCCAGTTATTCTCACTGAATAAAATGGGACTTACTTATGAGTAGACCATCTTATGATTGTTTGGTTTTAACAGCCGTATCCTAAGTATGCCTTCTCTGAAATAAGCCCCACTAAGTTATAGCTAAGCGTGCAAAGGAATGTATTCTAAGTGACTTTTGGCTAAAATATTTTAAAAGCTTTTAATATTTGAACTTAAATATTGTATAGTCATTGTCAAAGTGAATTCACTGCACTGTGTACCTCTTTTAGGAAAATCTTTTTAGGATTTTTTCCTTGAAGATAATCTTCCTCTTTGATTTCCACTGTAGTAACTATTATAGTAACAGTACTAGAATCACATACATAGACTTCAAAAGCCGTACGTATTACTTAAGTGATCTTTAAGGAAAACTTCTTGAATGATTGTCCTCAGTTTACAGAAGAAAGGAGTATGTCCACATGACCCTTCTGAAGAATAAAATGAAGTACCAGTTTAGGAGATCCTTTAATTCCCAGCATTTTTCTCTTAATTAAAAAAATCATTTTACCTTGGGTTGTGATCCTGAACTCTCCTGCCCACTACTCCTTTGCTTATAAATCAGTACCACGTAAATAAGTAGTAGTAATTTCTATGTGCAGTGGACATTAGGATTATAGTATAGAAGTTCTTCATGCACTAGATGTCATATTTGTTCGCTCTTGCAGAACAGAATCAAAAACTCTTTGGGAAATACGACGTTTTGCTGTGTTTTTCTGAATCAAACTGTTTATCGCTCTGTGAGCACAATTAAATGGGAAAGTGCCATGTAGCAACCTATGCATTTATAAGTTACTATAAAACATTATGTGTGAGATATTTTTCTTTTCTGTATCAGATAACCCTGTTGAGAAAAGGTTTGTGTCAAATAGTGTTATAATGGATACAGACAGGTTAAAATGTACAGCTTTTTGTTAATGCTCTATTATATATAATGAGAGTGATCATTTGTTATGAAAGAGAAATTATTTATAGTTGGCCATATTAACTGTAATTTGTTGTTTACTAGCACATACTCACAAGGTACAGTCATCATCCCATTGAAGTCTGTGGCAAACATAATTTATTTATTTATTTTTAGAGATTTGGATTTTCCCTGTACTATGTAAAATTACAATGGATACTTGCATATTTGGCAACCTAAGGAAAATTAATTCCTTGTTATTGCTAAGTAAAAGAATTGGGGCTATGTACTGGCATAGCCAGAACATGTGTAACAGGCATGTGACAGAATTATGTTCAATTAAACAACATGATACCGTATGTAGGATCAAATATGAGGCACTGAGATGTATCACAATAGATTTTAATATTGAATAATAGCCCTAATCTGTGGAGGATCAACATGCCTCTCTTCTTCCAAAAGCAGGCAGATGTATTTGTATTCTTCTGTTGGTTCCTTTGTGGCACATTAAAGAGAACTAGTTTTCTGAAACATATCAGACTGAAAGGGGTTCATTACCAGTTATGGGTGACTTGGTATTTATGGTAAGTTTCTGAAAATTACTTTTTTCTACTTAATAAAATGTTTGGGAACATTAGGATTCCGTACAGCTTGATCCATAGTTCTTAAAAAAACCCCTCAGTTTTCAAACCTTGCTAGTAAATTGCTCATAACTCATTAACTAAGGACTTATTAGACTAAATTGATTTTAAGTACAGCAGTTTTACTGGATTGTGAATAGTTCTTCTAATTAGTGTACTGCATCTGTAGACATCTTGTGAGATTGACATATTGCTCTTAAATATCTGTGCATAGAAAACAACACGTATTGGCTTCACTAGACATTGATAGAAGCAATGCTTGTTACAATTTCACCATTATAGGACTGTGAATATTTTTAAGTGATAGCAGATAAAATGAATAATTGTACATAGTTTTTTTCATTATTTGACTGATGTATGAAGGTCTTGTTTAAAACACTTTGTAGATACAGGTTTTGGAACTTCAGGACAAATCATATTTGCCCTCTTAAGCACATTAATGATGTCAGTGGGATCTTGTTATATAGTAACATATGTGGAAGTTATGCTGGAAGTAAATCCTATTGATTTCAGTAGAGTCATTTTTGGTGTGTGGGTAGGATTCAGGTAGTTACAAAACAATCCTCTCTCTAATTGACACAGACTGTGGTGGTCCCAGCAGTGGGAGGGGGGATGAGAGTACTATTCTGTTGCTGAGTGGCAACCACAATGGCGGGAAGAGGCCCTGCCGTTATTGGTTGGTGATGGCAAGAGGTGCTAGAAAGTAACTTGGACATACTGGGGAATTTCAGACAGCCGATATGTTACGTTTCAGGAACTGTTCACTAACAGTTTCTGTACTGTACCGGTTTACTCCATAATGGTACAATAACGGTTTATTCACTGACCATGAAGCAGTGCATCTGTGGTCAGTTTTATGATTTTTCTTCACAGTGTTTTAGCAGTGTGCATTCCAAAATAAGTCCACCTGCCATTCAAGCAAAAATGCTTAGGGGGTGCAGTGTGAAGTGATGTGAAACTCTGATAAGTTTACATTTTTAGGAAATCTATAATGGTAGAACTGTTTTCATTTAGTGCCCTAATAGTGTTATGATAGTGTGGTTTAGGTGAAATGGTTTTATGATTCAGTAAAGTCAAAGGATTCAGATTTAAGTGTTTATATTTAAGCTTAGTTATAAACAGGTTTACTAGAAAAGTAATCCTAGTACTTTGCTTGAAACTTTCTTTTAAGTAGATGAATTTTGGATTGTGTCCTTGTAAATGTATTCAGCAGCACACTGCTGAACAGTTTATAAACCTAAGTGCTTCTGCTTAACAGGACATTAGAATGGATAGTTTTGTCTTATTGTTTTCTCATTTCTCAAAATTAAGTGGACATTGTTTCTCTGTATGCTTCACAAACACATTGAAGCTAATTAATTAATATTTGTGAAGTAAAATTTTACAGTTTAATAATAGGTCAGGCTGCTTTTTGATAGAAGTATCTTGGTATGCTTTCTGATTCAAATTATGAATGTGTTGTTCCCTTTTAAATTTAAATATGATTGTTGGTGGAGAAAATTATAAGTCACAAAATTGGAATGCTCTGTTACATTACAAATATTGAGTACTAATTTAGGTGGCACTCGGACGGATTCCTAAAATATTTGACAGAGGTGTGCTAGAAACAGCATAAATGTTTTGTGTGAGCACTGTACGCAAATATGCCAGGTACCTTAGATTTATACTCTACCTTTGCAGAGCTGAGGCTTTTCGTGTATATGTGTATGCTATGTATAATTTATTATTATATTAGATTGTCAGAAGTAAATTTTGTTCCTAAACAGATATGCACTACAATCTTAAAGTTATACCCATCAAAGCCATTTGACTTCAGTGGATTTAGAAGGTGCAGTTCTGCTTAGGGTGGCACTGGTAGGCTGCAGTCCTAAACCACCTTACAGAGGAGCATGTCTGATTTGAGTGCAGCAGGAAGTTCAGAGTAATAGTTAGAGCCACTTTGAAAGTGGTACAGAAAGTACTGTCATACGGGAAAAAAACATGATGGTGGTTTGTAGTCATTGCATGTAGTGATTGCACGTCTCACTGTGGTCCTTTCCACACTTGGATCTCATCCCTGGTTTTATCAGAGTTCAACTCGGGACACAATACCTTGCATTATCCCTGGTTATAAAAGCATCTGTTTATACCAGGACAAGTGTGGGGTGAAACCGGGGTGACCTCAATGTAATGTGGAAAGAAAAATTACCCCAAGATAATTACATGGGTGAATTTGAGTGTACTGTAGAACGTAAATTTGGGATTAGGGTTGAACCAGGATTTCAGATCTAGTGCGTAAAGGACCTATATTGCTGCATGTACGTGTGCTATAGATGTAGCAGCATAGCTGTGTGAATGCACAGTGCTTTATATATGGCTTTGATGCTTTTCCTCTTCATGTGATAGTACTTTCTGTTTAGGAAATTCTTAACATTTGAAGCAGCCCTGGCTTGGAAATGTATTGTGCTGAATTCAGACTTGCATTCAGTTAAAGGGGCTGGGGTGCATGGCAGCAGTATTTCTGCTATTTATTTATGCTTAAGTCCATTAACTCCAGTGTTATCTTAAGCAGAGTACACCCTTCTAAACCCATTGACTAAATGAATATAGGAGGGTGAAACTTTGCTTAGGATGGCTGTGTTAATAGGGGTAGCATTTGATCAGTAGGAAGAAAATGACTGGTCAAATATTTTAAGGCATTAATTTACTAAAACAAAATTAGATTCTGGTTCAAGAAAACTCATGCCACAATATATCTGTTAGTCTTTAAGGTGCCACAAGGCTGTTTCTTATTTTGGTAGCAGCAGATTATCATGGCTGCTTGTGTAGAATTAAATATATAATGATGCTAATTACAGAATCTGTTTTTAGAAGACTTCTGAATCTAGCTTCCTGCTCGCCTCTGAAGATTTAAAGATGTCTTAAATCAAACTGAGGCTTTTTCTTCCTCACAGTAAATGCAACATACTTGGTAGCGGTCCTGATTCCTAGGTATTTCTAATCTATGTAGATGCCATGGGTTGACTGTTTCTGAGCCTATGCTGAGTTTCTTTTTGAATAGAAGTCTTTTTCAGGACAAAACTTACCTATGCAGATTGCTTTCTTTATGAAAAGGATGCTTTTTTCAGCATCTGAAGAATATGAAATCTTATATCCTGCCTATTTAGAGTGGCAGTGGTCTTGTATACACTTTACTGTCTGAAAACAAATCACATAAGATAAGGTGGCAGCTAGTCATTTGGCTGAGGGAGAGAATCTCTGGTTAACTTCTGGGCTGACAGGTTCATATGCAGATAATGGGAGATCAGTATGCTAGTGATCTTGCTGAACGTACCCTTTCAGATACCTCTATGGTTGTCTAATGGGCATAGCTTCATAGAGTAGCACAGTGTATATGAGCCTTTTCACATTACCTTTCTAATCCATATGTTATCCATCATTGGGCTGGTTCCGAGTAAAGCAATACAGGGACGGGTGTTTCACATAGCAAGTTTTCTTCCATTAAGGCCCGTCCCTGAAGCGCAATGGCCATTTCACCCAGTGTCATTTTCCCCCTCCCATTTCCTCTGTACTCATGATTCCCCCTCACCAAACCCCTGATTGCAGCACACATTTCCTTTCTCATTCATTAACTGGAACTAAGGGAAAGCCCCTTGCTGTCAGGCAGATAGCTTTTACTCTGACAGTATTTCGTTGGAGAATGAAGAACGAGAGAGAGAGAGAAACTAAAAACTTTGGGATAAAGTGAATTTCCCCCCTTTTTACATCACTGAGCTGCAATCAGGGACTGGGGGGGGGTGAATTGTAAATGAGGTGGAGAGGCCAGGGTTGTTTATGGTACCGCTATTGCACTGAATTGTTTTATTTGTTTAGCATTTCAGTGTTTCCATTAGAACCTCAACAACAAAAAAGGCTGAGGAAGATTGTGTGTGCGGGGAAAATGGGCAGGTGTGGGGGTGAAAAAGGGAGATGAAAGAAAGTGGCGTTACAGGAAGCACTATGGGGCATTTCACACAGCACTGCATAGCGATTCAGAAGCGGAAGAAGGATTTGAAACCGGAAGGCAGTTTTCCTCAACGGCTTAGGCATGCCTCCTGAGCAGGACAAAGGTGGATTTGTCTGAAAAGGTAAATATATTCCGTTAACAGCCAGTCACTAAAATGGATCTGTCTGAAATGACAGGAAAATCCATTAGTAACCAGTTACTAAAATGGAATACATAGGCTGCCTGAAAAGGGACTATGTGTTTGCATTCATAGTGTACTATACTACTAATTCAGCCATCATCTCATATAAAACTGTTAGCCCTGTAACTGTGCCACTGTGTGTGGACTTTCTTTACTCTTTGTGTGTGTGAGATTCATTCTTCCCCTTTCCTGTTTTACATAGCTGGTGTTAAAGGAAGGCCAGTTGAAGTCACACCATGCAGCTTAAATGGGGAGGAGAAATTAGCAGAAGCTTAGTCTCAAACAAGAAGTGTGTTTGATCCTAACTTTTCCAGCGTTTATGTGGTTCCACTTTCCACAGATCCATGATATAGCATAGAAAGTAAGATACCTCTTACACAAGAGTGTTCTTAACTTCAGGGAGACAGTTAGGAGCTGACTCCCATCTGATCAGCTGGTACTGAGGTTCTTCTGATTTCTCTTCTTGGAAACTTTGTAGACATTAAAAGCATTGCTTCTGTCCTTGGCTAACTTGGGCAGTGAGTTTTTCTTCCCTCCCTTCTGCACTGCATACCTGATTTTAGAGGGAAAATAAAGTTGAGTGTCATTCACTAAAGTCTCAGTGTCTTGTCTGTATGAACCCTATTTGTTGTCTTATATTGCACTTGTTTGCAGAAACACAGTTTGTGAGTTTCAGATGCCATGTAGTGATGGTTTGAAAGAAGAAAGGAGCTGGGTGAGTGTGTGATTTTTTTAGGCTGTGTGTCCTAAGGTTTGGGCCAACTTTTACAATGAGAGATGCAGTGTGGTGTCATGGTTAGAATGTTGGAGTGGGCTTGGGAAGGCTCAGGTTTAAATCCTTGCTTGCCCTGAATAGTCCTTGGCCAGTTGCTCTTTCTTAGCCTAATGTACTTCACAGAGTTGTTGTACTTCACAGAGTTGTTGTATGGATAAAATAATAGAGAGGAAGAGCCATGTTTACCACCCTGAGCTTGGAGGAAGGATGGGATAAAAATGTAATAGATAAATATTTTATTTTGTGTTGGATAAAATGGTGACTCACTGGCTGCTTTGTTAAAGCTATTTCTTCCAGATTATCTCCAGCCAGTTATTTGGTACAGCGAGTGTGTGTTTGTGTGAATTTTTGTTTTCTGTAGTTCAGTGGGCCTGTCACATTTCTTCTGTGGTCTATGTTAATTTAGCCCTAATTAATTTTGGCCAATGCACAGCTTCATCTCTGTTGTGATATGCTAGTTATCATGAGATTCTTATGAGGTAGAAGACTTCTTGGAGAGAATATATTTCATGGTAAGTTTTTATAGAAGCAAACCCAGAAATGTTTGGTATGATTGCTTATACCAGCAGTTCTCTGTAGCTGGTTTTTCTTCAGATTGTATTGATGCTGTTCTTCCATCAGATTGTATTGGTGCTGTCCCTGAAGACCTGCACCAGGCATTGCAGGCCATGGCTGGTTGGCTCCAACTGAGCAGGCGGAAGTTAAACCCGGTGAAGACAAAGGTCCTGGGGCTGAGTCGCGGTGGTCTGGGGTTGGGGCTCCCTCTCCCGACCTTCGATGGGGTGCCTTTGGTGCCTGCGCCGGAGGTTAGGAATTTGGGAGTGCTCCTGGACTCCTCGTTAACTATGGAGGCCCAGGTGGCAGCCACTGCCAAGTCAGCCTTCTACCATCTGTGGCTGGTGCGGCAGTTGGTTCCCTTCCTCGACCGCAGTGACTTGGCTACGGTGATCCATGCGACGGTCACGTCGATGCTAGACTACTGCGACGCTCTCTACATGGGGCTGTCTTTGTCGCAAATCCGGAAGCTGCAGCTAGTGCAGAATGCTGCGGCCAGGCTGTTGATGGGTCTTCCTAGCAGGGACCACATCCAGCCTGTGCTGAAAGCGCTGCACTGGCTGCCAATAGCGTACCGGATTCACTTCAAAGTGCTGGTTCTTACCTTTAAAGCTCTACATGGTCTGGGTCTAGCTTACCTAAGGGACTGCCTTTCCTCATATGTTCCCCCGCGAGCACGTCGGTCTGGGACGCAACATCTCCTGGCAATGCCAGGTCCCAGAGAGGCCAGGCTGGCCGCGACCAGGGCCAGGGCCTTCTCGGTGGCGGCTCCTACCTGGTGGAATGAGCTCCTGGTGGAGATCCGGGCCCTGCAGGACCTTGTACAGTTCCACAGGGCCTGTAAGACGGAGCTCTTCCACCAGGTGTATGAGTAGGAGCCGCCACTACCATCATTATTGTCCATCTTAACCTGGCCCTGGAAGAGGGAACATCAGTGGTTCCCGGAGCGGATGATGCTGAGGAATAGAGCAGTGGAAATAGTGAAATACGCCATCTTGTGATATAACATCTAGAGCACTTTGTTTAGTAATCGGTTAACTGATTTTATCTGTATTGTAGTGATCTTAAATGATTTTAAATATGTCTTATATTGGCTCATGCCTCTCTGTAAGCCGCCCTGAGCCCGCGTTGCAGGGAGGGCGGGGTATAAATTGAATAAAATAAATAAATAAATAAATTGCTATATTATGTGCTATATCAGTAGACTACACTCAGTGTATTGTTGTGATGACAAGTGCTGCTTTGGCCATTCATGTTGAATCAAAATGACTTGATGACATTAACATGGGGTTGCACAGCATTATGATATTTTGGAATTTGGGATTAAAAAGGGTATTGATTTCGTCTCATGGGTAAAAATGACTTATTCTTCTCTGGTTATTAAGGTACACAATTTCAGCATTTATTTTATTCCTGTTAGATTCCCCACCACCACTTTGACACTGTCTTAATTAAGCTTTCAGTAAGTCCTTGTGGCCTTAATCCCAAAATTGGGAAAAACAAGTTCCTGTAACAAATTCATTTCATAACTAGAGTTAAAGCAATTCAGTTTTAACACAAAAGAAAATCGAGATACGCTTGTTGACAGAATCCGCTAGATATTTGAAAGGATCAAACAGAGACAAGCCTGTTTTGTGTGTGTATGGTTAGTGGCCAAGAAAAGTCTTGGATTAGATACAAGCCATGGAAAGTGTAAAATAAATGAAAAGTACTGTAATAACAAATTGAACGGTTTTTATTCTCTGTGCATAAAGGGTACTTGCCTTTTTATTTCCCCTAAATTCAATCTATGGGGGCTGAGTGAAGAAAACAGCACAAAGATGCTTTCTCACACATTATCGTGCTCTTCCTCCACAGAGCTCAGAGCAGCACATGTGGTTCTGTCCTTTCTCCTCCATTTTGTTTTTGTAATAACTCTGTGGGGTGACTAGGCTGAGCAAAAGTAACTGGCCCAAGGTCACTTAGAGACCTTTGTTGGTTATATGAGGATTTGAATTCAAGGTCTCATAGTATTACACTTTATAGTGCTATCCTAAGCATTCCCATTGAGCTCAATGGGGCTTACTCCATAGTAAATGTGTTTAGGATTTCAGCCTTGAAAGCTATACCACACTGGCTTTCCAAAAGTGAATTTCATCGTATTTCACATTTCATCTTTTTCTGGGAGAGCTCTCATCTGAAGATGGTGCTAATCTCCCTTCTTCAGTGTAGCCCCACAACTTCAAAAGCTACCGTGGGAGTGTCCCTCCCCTCCTGGATCCGATGCGGTGGCTTTTCGTCCAAACTGTCACATGCTTCAGAGGCAGGCACTTCCTTCCCTCACTTCCTTTTTTCCAGCCATGTTAATAGGAGCATTTCCAGCGAGCTGTGTCCTTGCTCTTCTTTTTTTCAGCAGAGTGAGGCATTTCTTGTCTTTTTTCTTTGGACCAGCTGTTCCCCAGTGGAGATCTTCAGCAGCGCGAGTTGACTCCCATGGCCTACCCTGTGGTTATTCGAGTGTCTATCACTTGTGGTGCCCAGTTATGGCAACAAAGGTGGTTTTTAAAAAATGCACAAAGTGCGGGACCAAGATGACTCACAGCAACAAATATCTCTGTCTCATGTGTCTTCAGTCCCATAATGTAGGCGTTTGTGCCATCTGTCAGCATTTCATGCCCCAGATGCATTTTGATAGGGTATAACAACTAAAGGTCGCGTGATGGGAGAGGGCTTTGTTGGCTTTGGTCCCGTCCAAGTCAATTCCTAGCTCAGAACCTCCCTCCTTGAGCTGGTCAACCCTGTCGGTTCCGGTACTGGAATTCCATTCCAGCCAGCCATCTGTCTGATCAGTCTCAGCAGTTCTGAGTACTGAAAAGGCTGCCGTCCACCAAAAAGAGCTTTGTCTGTTACACCCATCTTGAAGTTGAGATGTCTTCGGTCCCCATCAGCGTCCTTCTTGATTCCAACCCATTCCTGTTCGGAACTGCTGTCTAAGAAACAGAAAAATCCAGGGATAAGGAGAGGCTTGGCTTCTCTTTCAAGCATGACAAGCTTCTTTTACCCTCTCCAAGGCAATCTTCCAAGGAGTAACATGTCATCTTGGGTCTGCAGTGCAATCCCTCTTGACGTTTTGGCTTTCCTGATAGGTCTGTCTCTGAGGCTGAGGAGGACCAATCTGGTATCCTGGCAGGTCAGCTAATGTGACCCAACACCGCCTCTTTCTTGGCAGCAGGGTTTTCCACCCCAATGACACTCCTACTATATGTCTCCAATGTATTTACAACAGTGGTGTGATAACCATTTTCAACAGCTTCAACCTCTTCCTGTGTTGGGCTTCAGACATGATTCTGAAAACCTTAGGTGTGTGGAAGCCCGCTCCACCTTTTTATAATTTATGTCTCCATACCATGAACCAGATGAGGATGTGGCTGCGGCATTTCGTTACAGTTCTGAGAGTGCATCCTAACTATCTCCAGACAACAGATTTGTTGACAAAAAAGATGGCGGCTGTAGGCTAGTACTTGACTTGAGAAAATTAAACACCTTTTTGAAGGTTTCAAAGTAGGTTTTGCTGTCATCTGTGATTGAGTTTCTTATTTCTGGTTTGTGATCCTAGACCTTAAGGACGTGTACTTTTATATTGCTTATTCGCCCCTCACATAGAAAGTACCTCCGTTTCAGACAGGGGTCAGATGTTTTTCATTACATTGTTGTCTCTTTTTTCCTCTCCACCGCTCCTAGGGTTTTCACAAACTATATGGTGGTGGTGGTTATGGCTCATTTAAGACCTGTGGACTGTACCATCTTCCCTGATTTCGACGATTGGCTTATTGTAGCATTATCCATAGAACTCTTGAGGATGCAGATAAGAGTAGTCTTCTCTACCTATACCCAATTAGGCTTAGTGCTTAATTGGCAGAAATCTTGGTTAGAACCTTCCCACCAAATTCAGTTCATTGGAGCGTCTCTGGACTCTCTAAGAGTGAGGGCCTTCATTCCCCTGGATAGGAGCAGAACCTTGAGGACCATGATATGTGCTTTCTTGAAGAAAAGAGATGGCAATCAGTCAAATTGATACAGCATTTACTCGACCTTGTGGCATCTACCATGACTCTCGTTCCCCTAGCCAGGCTGCACATGTTTGGTTTATAAAGAAGTATGAACCTGTCAGACATGCTCCTGCATGCTGTTTTTGATCCCTAGGGTGGTTTTGAGGTTTCTTGTTTGGTGGGTGGAAAGTGCCAGCCTTTTTACTGGGGTCCAGTTTGGTTTTTTGGTTCTTCAGGTCACCTTCACCACTGACACTTCACTGCTTGTTGCTTGGTTATTTTCTGTATTATTGCATTGTATTACTCTGTACCATATGGATTATTGAATTTGTTTGCTTATGACCCTTTGGTCTGTGAGCATGAAGTATAGAATAAAGAAAGGACATTTCACTGTCAGACTGGGGAGCTCATTGCGCTGGTCTCTCTGTACAGGGCAGGTGGTCTGCCCTTAGTGGGGGCCTCTATATCAACATCTTTTAATTACGTGCAGTGAGATTTGCCCTTACCTCCTTCGCAGATATGCTCAAGGGCAAAAGAGTTCTAGTACAAATGGACAATACCTCCACCATATACTATCTAAACAAACAACGAGGTCCAATGTCTCAGTGGCTATGTATAGAGGCAATAGCAGTCTGTGAGGTAGCTGCATGTCTCAGGGCCTTCCCCAGGGCTATTCAGATAGCAGGGAGCCTAATTCTGAAGCAGACAGCCTGAGCAAGGTTTATCAGACCAATCATGACTGGTCCATCCAACCCAATTATCTCTGGGAGGTCTTCAAGAGTTGGGCCTCTCCTGGTAGACCTTTTTGCCACCTAAGAGACAAAGAAGAGAATTTTGTCCTCTAGTGGGCAGCGACCCATCCTCCCTTGGAGATGTATTCCAGTTTCCCTAGTCAGGGACCTTGTTTTACACTTTCCTTCTGTTTCTCCTCCTGAGCAGGGTTATTGGGAAACTAGCAGCAGAGCGATTGGACTATATCCCAATAGCCCTCTTTTGGCTCTGCCAAATTTGGTTTTTGGAGCTGCTCCACCTAGCGTTTTCAGAGTACATTGCTCTCCCCCCAATCCCAGATTTACTAGTATGGGGTCCAGTTCTGCACCATGATGTGGCCTGCTTGCACCTCACAGCATGGGGAATCTGTCTTTAGATCCACTTTTCTCTTCGGAAGTACGTGATATCTTGGTTCAGGCCCATAAATCCTCCACAAGGTATTCTTATGCCAGGAAGTGGATTGGTTTTGAAGCTTGGGCTTTGTCCAAAAGGGTGTTTCTAATTTGTCTGCCCCTTACATTTTGTCCTGGAGTACCTACTATCATTAGCGCATGAGGGGTTTGCCATATTGTTAGTCAAGACCAATCTGGTAGCCATTTCAAAATACTATGAGGGTATAGAGCACGGGTGGCCAAACTTGCTTAATGTAAGAGCCACATAGAATAAACGTTAGATGTTTGAGAGCTGCAAGACATGAACAAATATTACACACATGTTTTATTTAAAATATGCAAATTTGATTTTTATTAACTTTAAATGAGACTGCCAAAAATAAAAACCAAAGGGGTAAAACAGATATTGATTTTCCAATGGTATTTATTTGTTTGCTAATGATATTTATTTGTCTAAGAGAGAGGTGAAAAGAAAGAAGGAAAGAGGTGGAAAGAGAGAGAGAAACAAAGAAAGCAGATGGGAGGGAGGGGAGAGAGAGAATGGCTCCCCTTCACTTCTGCAGCTGCCCTGCTGGGAGCCTCACAATATGTGTGAAAGAGCCGCATGTTGCTTCTGAGCTGCAGTTTAGCCACCCCTGGTATAGAGGGTTCCTCCCTGTTTTCTCACAAGCTCACCTAATGTTTTCTGAATGTGTTTCCTCCTACCCCTCACGTTGTCCCCAAGTGGTCTCTGTTGCTTGTGTTTGCACAGCTGATAAAGCCCCCTTTTGAGCCCTTGGCCAAATGCCTATTGGTGTTACTTTCCAGAAAAGTGGCCTTCCTGGGAGCAATTACTTCGGCCAGGAGAGTGAGCAACTTAATGCCCCTCAGGGTGGATTCCCCAATTAATGAGAGGGTCATACTGCATCCCAGTTTGGACTTCCTTCCAAAGGTAGTCTCTAAATGTCACCTGGTACAGGAGATTGTGTAGCCTGTATTTTCTTCATCCCCGGGCTCTAAAGCTGAGAAGGCCCTGCATACACTAGATGTTAGAAGGGTACTGCTCTATTACGTGGCTAAGACTAAGGCTTTTCGAATTGATAAGGCATTCTTTGTATGTTACTGGGGCCCTAAGAATTTTATTTTATTTATTTATTATTAAATTTATACTCCGCCCTCCCCAATGGACTCAGGGCAGCTAACAAATGAGGCACATATGCCAAGCTAAACAGATAAAAGCAGGATAAAACAACAATAAAACAATCAATCATGTAAAAATACAAGTGCTCTAGATGTCACAAATAACTGATGTGGTCACACATAACAAGTGGTCCCAAAACGGCACAATAGACTCCAAGTGATACAGCAATCCGTCCTTCCTCTCAGGGCCATCTCATTCCCCGATGGCACCCACTCCATTTAGTGGTGGTGGTACGATGATGGTATAGTGATGGAGGCAGCTCCTACTCAAAAGCCTGTTGGAAGAGCTCTGTCTTGCAGCCCCTGTGGAACTGCGCCAGGTCCTGCAGGGCCCGGATCTCCTCTGGGAGCTCGTTCCACCAGGTAGGAGCCGCCACCGAAAACACCCTGACCCTGGTAACAGCAAATTTAATATCTTTGGGACCTGGGTTTACCAGTCGATGTTGATTCCCAGACCATAGTGCCCTTTGGGGGAACATATGGGGAAAGGTGGTCCTTCAGGTATGCTGGACCTTGGCCATATAGGGCTTTAAAGAAGGAGAAGGCTGCCTCTTCCCAGTCCCTTACCAGGTGGGTGGTAGGTGCCATCCGTTCTTGCTACGAGGCGGCTGGGAAACCCTATCTGTTGGAGATGACGGCTCACCTCCACGAGGGTGCAGGGTTCCTCGGCTGCTTTCAACAGGAGAGTCCCACTTGTGGACATTTGCAAAGCCACAACATGGTTGGCGGAGGACACATTTGTGAAGCATTATGCGTTGGACCTGCAGGCAAGGAAGGATTCATAGAATCATAGAATCACAGAGTTGGAAGGGGCCATACAGCCCATCTAGTCCAACCCCCTGCTCAATGCAGAATCAGTCTAAAGCATCCCTTACAAGTGTTTGTCCAGCCGCTGCTTAAAGACTGCCAGTGAGGGAGACCTCCCTAGGCAGCTGATTCCACTGTTGCACAACTCTTACTATAATCCCCGCCCCAATATCTGGCTGGTACCTTCCCACTCTTAATTTTAATCCATTATTGTGAGTCCTATCCTCTGCTGCCAACAGGAACAGCTTCCTGCCCTCCTGTAAGTGACAGCCCTTCAAATAATTAAAGAAAGCAATCATGTCCCCCCTCGACCTCTTCTTCTCCAGACTAAACATTCCCAAATCCCTCAGCTTTTCCTCATAGGGCTTGGTCTCCAGGCCCCGGATCATCCTCATCAGAGGTGGGCAAAGCAGTTCTCCAGTCTCTCTTTTAGTGAGAGCATCACCGCACCTCCTCCAGTGAGTAGCTTGATAATGGTCCCAATGTGGGGCTGCACCAAAGAGGGAAGATGAAAACAAAGTTGCACTTACCTGTAACTGTTGTTCACCAATGTTTTCCACACAGACACATATTCCCTTCCTCCTGCCCCACTGTGAGCTCTCACATGGTTGTTCTTCTTCCTGTGTGGAGGTTTGCAGCAGTCTTGCAGGAACTGAGGAAAGGGAACACCTGCTTCTGGAGCACGTGATCGTTTGGGTGGGAAAAGCTGCTGTGTCGGCTCCAGAAGGGGAGGGGTGTCCCCTCAGTAGTTTTTAAATCTGGGAAAAATTATTCCACAGCTAGCCTGCACAGGCGCAGTCTCAATGTGTGCCTGGGGAAGTTGTTGAAAATCTCTGAGACACAAGTCTTTAGTGTGGAATGAATCAGGCATGTATGCAGCTGGCAGACCTATGTTGAGCGATTTTATTAGTTGTGTGTATCAGATATAACTGGTGTTCAGTCTCCCTGCTTCTCTACATTTATAAATGCACGTAGAAAAACAATAGAATCAGTTCTTCTAAGACAATGTGTTTAAGGCTGTGATATCAGGGCCTGGTGTCTGCATCAAATACTACTTTGATCAAATGACTGTACATCACATAAGGTTACTGCATCAAAATGATCAAAGTTGGAGTTGGTGTTTCTAACTCGTTGATGTTAGCGGAGATGTCATTTTTCTACTCCAGACAATAAGGAATGGCAAATGTGAGGAGACTAAGTTTCTTAATAGTAGCATTTCTGTACTGCTTTCCCTCAACTATATATAAGTTTTCTGAAATAAGACATTGTTCTAAAAATGAGAAGATGAGCATTTACAGAAAGCACAAATGTAAGATTTTTCTACAGTTAAAAGTAGAAATTAAAATATTTATAATGGAACATTGTTGTATGTGAAAGCGCAGACAAGACTGTGGTTACATTAAAGTACAGTATTCTCATGACCTAAAAATGAAAGTGCAAAAAACCTAATGTAGTCAGGTATGAAGAGCCTGCCAGGGTTCCTGATGAATAGTTATGTCCTTTCCCAGTATTGAGAAGTTCTCATAATAT